>NW_017259236.1:45165-51207 GCF_001594045.1 Atta colombica | reverse complement strand
TATATATATATATATATATATTACAAGATATTAATTGAAATTAATCCCAAAAAATTTATAGCATTTGTCATAGACAATGCTGCATATGAAGGCTGCTAATATGAAGGCTGCGTAGAAACTGGTACATGAGATTTATTCTCGCATTACTTGTTTTGGCTGTGCTGTTCATGATCTAGGTATCAATCATGAAACTTTATCCTTAGGATGGAAAGTGAAAAGTGAAAAATTTCTTCATAATTTCAATGGTAAAAATTTTCACTTTTCATCCTAAGGATAAAATTCATGATTGATATCCTGAATCTTCTTATTCCTGATATTACAAGACTGGATTTTTTAAAAGATATTTTTTAAAAGATCTTATCAAAACACTAAAGAAAATTATTAGAAATGTGAAAAATTCACGTGTTAATTTAATTTAGCAGTATTTAATGTTAATTTAGCAGTATTTACTCAGAAATTCTATGGAGATAAAGAAGCTATGACCTTAAAGCTTCCATGTAAGACAAGATGGTACTTATATTATGTGTAAAAGTGTATTGAAAAATAAGAAAGCACTTCAGTCTATTGTCATTGATGAAGCTGTGAAATCAAGAGAGATAAGAGAAAGCTGTTTTGGATGAGGATATTTGGCCGCAGATTAAAGCTCTATGTAATCTGCTAAAACCTGTAGTAACATCAATTTCTATTTTAGAGTCTAGAGTCTAACTCTATTATTTTAGCAGAAGTCTCACTATTTTTAGCAATCATTTTCTCTTAGAAAGAGAATAAATGATGTTCTTAACAATGATCGCTGAGGTCGTTCATACCTGCAAATATAAAATACATTGAGACAATTATAATCAACCGTATCAAATTTATTTGTTAACCTATTCACATGGCTGCAAACTTGCTTCATCCAATGTACAAAGGTTCAATTCTTAACAAGAACCATGAAATTAAAACTATAGAGTTTATTGCAAAACAGTGTGAGTACTTCCAACTTGAAACTAATCAGATGCTTTCAAATTTAGAATTCCTAAATAGATGCATTGACTCGAAAAATTTAAAACAAGTAGATATATGGATGTCGCACAATACTGTGCAAAGAATGGTGGAAAGAATGCAATACTATGCAATACTGAAAACTTAGCACCAATAGCAACAAGTTTATTTAACATTCTTCCAACAACAGCTTCATATGAGCGAGCTTAGTCAACACTTTATGAACACATTCATACTAAGAAGAGAAATCACTTGCTGAATGAGAGGGTGGACGAATTTGTAGTTGTAAAATATATTTAACTCAAATATATTTAATATATTAAACCTAAGGACAGAAAGAAATTGAATATTAAAGATTTTCTTATTGAAAATGAGATTTTTTCGTCTTTATCTGATTTCTGTGACAATAAAATTAAATTATCTGTTGAATTATCTGATGAGTCTGATAACTTTAATGAGTATCAATCAGTTTTAGATTTAGAGAATAATCTGTAATATCTGTATTAATATAGTAGCTAAAGCAGCAAAATGCTACTTTTTCTGACTCACAATCAGATTGTACAATAATTCTGTAAAGAATTTTAAATTAAAAAAAATTTTTTTCATATTTTATATTCATTTTTTCATGTTAAAATTGTTATTTTCATTGAAATTGTTATCAAATTAACAAATTGTATTTATACTGGAATTTTATAACTTCCAGCAAATGAAAATGGATTAAAATTTTTTTCTTTATCCGAATGCGTATTTTAAATAGCGAATACTTTTTTTTAGATTTAATTGGATTTAATTGGATTGGATTCAATTGGATGCAATTGGATTGAAAAACTGCATTTCCTATTCAAAATTTAGCATTGAACAGTATTCACAATACAGAAAAAGCTAATATTATTTTTAAATTGAAAGGCATAGAGATGCTCTATGCAATTCCTATAAATGAATAAAAATGCATTCAGGATTGAAAAGGATTCGTTTTAACATTCATGAATCCGTATTTCTGAAAATCCATTTTAATCCATTTCATCAATCCATTCTCGTTTGCTGGGTATCTCTAAGACTGTGTTATAAGTTAAAAAAATGTGATAATTGCCAAAGAGATGTCTTTTTAATTTAAAATAAAGAAATGAAAGAATTTTTGTATTATATTTTCTATATTTATTTATAAATTCCCTAGTGATTACATAACATAAAAGATATGTATTTGTTCGGTTTATACAACGTAAACTTTGAATTTTAATTTTTGTTAACGTTCGAACAGCAACATTGCTATGTCTACAAACTTGAATAAAAACGTCGAAAAACAGCCACATTTCATTTTTTTATTCGATCGCATTTCAATATTATACGATCGACAGCATTATCTTTGCAGCATACAATTAAGCAGATGATAAATTAACTTTTCTCAAATTTTGGAATCGATCTGTCTTGTACATTAGCTTTCGATTTATAGATGTGCAAATGCATTTCGGCCGTCATAAGCGCAATGTCAAACATCAAGTGAAAAGATAATTTTCTGACCGATTATATTCAATAACTACACGATAAATCGATCCTAAACATACAGACATTTATTGATACTTAATTTTATATAACTATACTTACTATATTACTTAGTTTTATATAAATTTTAAAGATATTTTGTTTTTTCACCATATTTGGACAAACCATTTTAAATATTTTATATTTAAAAAATATTTTATATTTAAAAGTTACATAAGTGATTTTATTAATACAGATAATACTTTACAAGCATAGTAGACTGTTTTGTTGCATATTGGTTATAATTGTACTTTATATTTTAATTATTTTGTATTCCATATTTTAATTATTTTGAGATCCCAATATAATATTGATTCATCAAGAGATCCGATGAACGTTGTCTCACTAATTTAAGTTTAGAATATGTATAATTACAATTACAGTATACAATAAAAACAGTGTCAATTAATCGAATAAAATATTATTTTTATGGATGGCAGTATGGAACACTTACTTAATAACTTTTAAAGTACTTTTGAAGTACTTTTGAAGTACAATATAAACACTATAAGCTATCATTCAAATGATATTGAAAGGTATATAGTATATTTATGGCAATCGGCATTATAGATTATACTATATTAACCATTATACTACATTTTAACTTTTGTAACTATTTTTGCACAGAAATCTTACGGATAAATGAAAAAACTAAATTCTGGAATAATAGTACAACATCGAAATCGGAATGTTAAAAAAAATAAATCGAGTAAAAAACTGTCAAAGCCGAAGGAAAATCATTAATTTTCGAATTTTTTACCCTAAAATTCTAGTATTTTTCCATCGTTTACATTTCTATAACGACATCATTTTAGCACCTCCAGTATCCATGATACTTCGAATGACATAAAAATGTTTTTAATTTGTTTATATCTAAGATTTCAATTCACCATAAGTAAGAATGGAAAGTTGAATTTTTTTAACACGACTATTATTATTGACAACAAAATTATTTTCGAAAACTATATCTATCATAAGCTTTTCTCGGGTAGATTCTTCAGTTTTTATTCTCATCATCCGACTTGTCATAAAAGGAGCGTTATCATCGGTGCAGTTAATAGAATTATACTTTTACCCATCCACAATTTCACTATAAAAATGACTAAGACTATCAATATTTTTTTAGATAACTTATCCTTTGAATTTTTTCAACTATACAAAAAAGATTAAATTTCCACATTCACAATACTAATAATATAGATATTAATTTATGTAAAAAATCAAGGCCACACAGAAGTTTTTAATTGTACGTCAAACGGGTTTCTGATAGGTTTTTTATTCATAACCCTCAAAACTGGAGTGTAAATTACCTTATTCTATTCCGAACACTTTAAAAAATTACATTAAAAGAGATGTAAAGACAAGCTTGACTCCCTCTCCCATCAGGGCGTAGATTATAAAATATTATGTGGAGATTGCGTAGCTAGTTATGTAGGTCAAAGGAAAAGGAGACTTAAAACTAAATTACAAAAGCATATGTCAGACATAAGAAAAAATCGGGATCTCCCTCTGTCATTACGGACTATAGAATTTGCAATCATAATTTCAACTGGAATAATGTCAGAATTTTGAATAGTGAACCATCATATAATAAACACTTAATTTCGGAAATGGTTTTACATTAAGAGACAAAGACAGGGCTTAAACAGACAGAATAATACGGAATTATTAACTCATTCCTATCTTTCTATCATCCAATCTTTTTCTCCCTCCTAATTCTTTTTTTCTCTCTTCCTTTTTTATCCTCTCCTTAGTTCGTTTCCTACAGGTCATTACTCACTGACTGACAATAAAGAGTGGTCTTCATTGCAATATTGCTTCAGCTATATTTAATTATATTACAATTTACTTTTTTGACATACTTTTATCTTATGACACTACAATTTTATTATTAGACTACCACAGATTATGAATTTAAAATACCTTTTTTCATTTTTTTTAATTCTGTAAAACAGAATTATATTATATTATTGGATTTTACACTTTATACATATTATTTTATACAATTCATTATATTTTACTGATTTTCAATTTTTATTTCTTGATAATTTCAATCTTTATATTATTCACTATTTTTGCTGATAATTACATTTATTCATAATTTGTACATTTCAAAAATTTATACAATTCATTTTTATATTTATAGAATTCAATCTAACCTTTTATTAGAAGGATTTATAAATTACTGGTAGACATAATAACATTATCAGCAATATTTTTATATTCTGCGGCATTATCAATGATATACATATACTCAACGATAATTTTTGAAATTTATCCTTTGGATTTATTCAGGATTTATCCTTTGTTTAATTACACGTACTCAGCGATAATTTTAGAAATGAAGTAAGGGCCTGAATATCTGAATTTCTATTTTTCGATCATCATTTCTCGTCATCGAATTTCTGGAAGTAGTCGTCCTTGTTTAACTTATTTTGTAATTAACCATTTTATATATTATTCTTATAACTTTAAAAATGACGCGATCGGAGTCGAAACGTTTGTTTAATATAAGCATATTTTTATTATTATTTTTACTTTTTAACATAATTTATTTTATTTTCATTTTTTATTTATTAGAATGTCGAATTCCATATAACAAAAATATGTTTTTTTTAAATAATCGAAATAACAGTTTTTTTTCTCAAAAAAATGTTCGATTATGTTTAAAATCCTGATAGAAAAATCTCTTAACAGTTTTTCTCTCGAAACTATGAATTTTCAAAAAAATCATGTTTTTCGCAAATTAAAATATTTTCTTTTTTTCTCAAATATTTCGAATATTTTCAATTTCTCAATTTTCATGCCTATTCATTCTTCTAATCTTTTGGCATACCGATTAAAAAAAAAATTGTTCAAATTCTGTGCATTACATATAAAAATATTAATAAATGCAATTGAAAACATGTGGTAAAGATGGAATTACACGATGCTCAATTTCTTGAATGATAGCTTGCAATCATGTCTGCTCTGATGTATGCTAGAATTCGTTCATGCATTGAGTGCTGCATGCTGCACATACATGATTTTTATATTTATTATGGATTATTTCATAGTTTATTTTCTCGCATGCACCAATAAAAATAATTGCTAATTTCATAGTTATTTATCAAATGTCAGACTATATACATCAAAGCAAGCATAGCAGCATGTATGTATGCTTATCATTCAAGAAATCAAGCAGCATATGATTCCATCTTAACACAAACTTATGTGATCTAAAATCTCTTATATAATAAGAAAATAAGAATAATAGTGCGCTAGTTGAGAGTTAAAGAAAATTTATTTATAAGAATCTAGTAGAAACCGAGAAATAGTTGGTAATCCAATTAAATTCTGCTTTCATTAATTAGATAAAGCTAGATAAAAAGATTTTAAAATAAAGTACAAACAACATAATTAAATGAGGGTGATTTGGAAAAGTGCAGGTGACTTGGGACAGAATGTACATTTATAACATATAGTGTTGCAAGCATTAGTTACGGTACTCGAGTTAATTCTTTTTTCCTCTCTCTCTCTCTC
>NW_017259236.1:40132-45065 GCF_001594045.1 Atta colombica | reverse complement strand
TCTCTCTCTCTCTCTCTCTCTCTCTCTCTCTCTCTCTCTCTCTCTCTCTCTCTCTCTCTCGCTCTGATATCATGACGTTTTGCATGCGGATCTTTTGTCCTCAGCGATAGATTTTAGTTAGCGTTCGGTAAGATTAATAATCACAGGATGCCAGAATCCGGACAAATCGAACAATTTCTTTCAACAAAATGTTTTTAATGAAAAATTAAATATTACAAAAATCCTTTTATATGGAGGATCCGTATAGAGCAATTATTCGATATATCCCATTAACTTGAAGAACAACCTGTATTCTCGGTCTGAAGCGTTCGCACGCACTCTGTAGCGCTATCTATGCCGACGAATGCTGCCTCAATAGCGGTTCTTAATGACGTCACATTAGGATCACGCCGAAACTTATTTGTGACCCTTTCAACTGAGCTTCATACTTAGTAGTCCAAGGGATTTAAATCTGAGCTATTGGGTGGCCAGAATAAGAGTCGAAGCGAGCAACTCGACTTGTCCTGGCAGCCTCAGATATCATCTGTCGTCTTTAATGTATACGATTTGTATCGAAGGTCTTCCTCGGCAATTCGACGCATTGTTTGCTCGCTTACACCAACATCGATGCTAATTTTTGCAACGATTGCCCTGAGTCATCCGAAATCAGCATTTGAGCCCTTTCAATTCCGACTGCGGGAATCCTCGCGGTGCGTTCGAGTGACTCTTCCTCGCTGGCATACTAGAACCTTCGTTGGACTGTTCTAAAGCCGTATATTTTGTCATGTCATAATGATTGATCTCGAGTGTTCAAAGAATCGATTTCCGTTGTTAAGTGCCCAGCGCGAAAGCCTTCGATGATCACGGCTCTTCGATTATACCACCTTGATCAAAAAGTTCCCGTAATTACCACCAGGTGATGCTCTGAGTCAATTGATTTGAGTTCTGTTTTTTTTTTATTAGATTACCACATTGATCTATCATTGACATTCCCACCAAATTTTATCACCACAGCTTGACATTTGTAAAATTACGCCGTCTTGAGTACATCTTTCTCTACATGTATTTTCGAGTTTGGATTTGTGGGCAAACAACTTGTGGATTTTGCACCATGATAACGCACCGTCGCACAGTGCCATCATTATCCGTGAATTGACCAAGAACGAAACGAATATCATCCAACAGCCATCGAATTCACCTGATATGGCTCCCTGCGATTTTTTTCTGTTCGATCGAGTCAAAAAACCATTACGGGGAATGTGTTTTAACAGCCGAAAGGAGGTAATGGAAAAATCGAAGACGACTCTGATGGCTATACCGACAATAGAGTTCCAGAAATGTTTCGAGAGCTGGATCAAGCGCTGGCATAAGTGCGTTGCAGTCGATGGGGAATACTTTGGGGACAATATCACTTTTGATGAATAAAACTTGTATTTTGAATTTTCTGAATGAATTCCGGGAACTTTTTGATCAAGATAATATTCTGCACTTGGTTTCAACATCGCGGTCAATTTAAGACTGTTTACTAGAAGCATCAGGCTTTCTCGGACGCCAACAACAACCTCTGGCGCAATATAGCGGAAAATTTTAATTGAAATTTGTCCGGATTTTGATGACGCCCCCTGTATGTTCACTGCAAGATCGATAACGGTTACTGCTCATGTCATAGGTAATTGCCTGCGTCATCAGATAAATGTTTGTAGATTTTTGAGTCTCCTCTATTCTAACCTAGTAATGCAAGCCTCGTAATAAATACCGCTATCTGAGCCGACGTGATTGCGTCATACGCAATCACGTCTCTACTTTTTTAATGTGTATGTTCTAAATATTCATTTGAGTTTATATTAAATCGCCTTATGACATATGAATCAGAATCAATGAGTAACATTTCTTTGCGAACTTAGCGATTTCCCGTCAATCTTCTTTCATCATTAGTTAGTCTTCGCTGGCGCCGGATACGCTCGGCACTATATTGGACACAGCCACAACGTAGCCACATTCGGCCGTGATTCCCTCTATAATTCACTAGAAGAAGCTTGAAAAATTATCATTCTTTTCCTTATCAATTAGTGTATTTAAATGATTACGACGATCTTTAATCGCTTTAACAATAGTAATAAAAAAATCAGGAAGACGACTAGGCAAATTGAGCTACTTGAATAAGACTACTTTAACTCACTGGAACTCAGGTAATAATTTTTTAATTAATCTTGTTATATTTATCGTAAAGTGGCATATTTTGTGAACAATATGAAGCAAATTTAGATCTCTGTGATTGTAAATATAATCTACAATTATTATTTTTATTAAAATACTTGTTTTTGTAAGTGACTTGGAACAAAATTAAAAAAAAATGCCTACAACATATAAACGGAAGCCGGGCAAACAAAAATATAAAGACTTCGATGAGAAAACTCTTAATGACGCATAGAGGATGTTGCTGAAAAACACAAATATCTTACATAAATCTCAAGCTTATGGCATTTCAAAGTAAACTTTATATCGTAAATTTAAAGATAAATTTAAAGATAAATTTTCATTCTCCAGGAAATCAGACCGTATTAACAAAAACCGATAAGTAACTATATCATACACGGATTCTCATTGCAGCTAAGACTTGCAGCTGGGACTTTCTACTTATTCCAACAGACTTAAAACATGTAGTCAAAAAGTATCTTGATCAAAAATATATTAGAGTAAAAATATTTCATAACAATTTACCTGGTCGCTTTTGGTTACAAGGATTTATGAAACGACATAAAAACTCCAAGCGCCTATATGAAAATATTAAACGATTTCGCAATAGTGGTACTACCTTGGTCAAAAAGTTCCCGGAATTCATTCAGAAAATTCAAAATACATGTTTTATTCATCAAAAGTGATATTGTCCCCTTCAAAGTATTCCCCATCGACTGCAACGCACTTATGCCAGCGCTTGATCCAGCTCTCGAAACATTTCTGGAATTCTATTGTCGGTATAGCTATCAGAGCTGTCTTCGATTTTTCCATTACCTCCTTTCGGCTGTTAAAACGCGTTCCCCGTAATGGTTTTTTCATGCCACTCATAAACGGCTGTTTTCTTTAGAGTATCACTGCCGAAACAGTTTCCCAACATTTCTAAGGTTTTCACACCATTGAATCCATTTTTAACGCAAAATTTAATACAAACTCGTTGTTGCAAATTCAACTCATTTTTAAAACTATAAAAAATCGAAAATACGTGCAGAGGTAGATGTACTCAAGACGGCATAACTTTTACAAATGTCAAGCTATGGTGATAAAATTTGGTGGGAATGTCAATGATAGATGTGAGAACTTAACCAAAAAAACAGAACTCAAATCAGAGCATCACCTGGTGGTAATTCCGGGAACTTTTTGATCAAGGTGGTAATTTCTAGGGATATAATCAATCATTGTTTTAATAATTTAGAAATGACTTTTGCTGGTATAAATCCAGGTAACTTAATCAACTTTGATGAAACTAACATGTGTGATGATCCAAGGCAAGAAATGGTACTAATTCATAAAAGTATAAAATGTCCGGAAATAATTGATACAACAAAAAATAGTACATCTGTTATGTTTGCTATTGCCAATGATGGACAGTTGTTAGCGCTCTATGTCGTTTATAAAGCTAAATATTATTATACATCATATTTATGATGTATGGATAGAAGGAGATCCAGAGGGAACTGCTTACAATTGCCAAGTTCCAATGATTAATTTGATAGCTCCCTATTTAAAGACTGGTGTGACACAAAAGTTGCACTAACATATTTACGTAACGAGAAAGAATCAAAACAACAATCTTGGGAGTTACATATCTTTATCTGCGGTAGAACAATATGAAAGACACGATATACGTTTCATCTTATTGCCACTCAACAGTACGTACTTAACTCAGCTTTTAGATATTCTTCCGTCCTCTGAAGAGAGTATGGAAATCTACTTTATTTGATTGGAAAAATAAAAACCGAGAAACGGTGTCAAAGACACTTTTTCCTGCATTATTGAAAACAATTCTAGATTTGAAAAATAAATATAAATCGGTATATAATATAAACATAAAGCAGAATGCATCTGGCTTTAGAGCTTGTAAGCTAATAATACCCTATGATAGAAATCAAATTTTAAAGAGGAAAACAATAAAAAATTTGGAATAGCTTTGAACAGCTTTAGGATAACAAAGCGTTTGATTTCACGAGTTTAAAACATCTCGTGAAGTTCAGCTTCTTCGTCAGCGCAAGAAAAAAAATAATGTGCCCCCAAGTCAGTCTATCATCATGGACATGTTTAAATTCAACATTCAACACAATTAGAATATATAACACGTAAAGGGATTCTTGAATCGATGAAAATAATTCAAATTATAATAATTATAATAATAATAAAAATATGAAAAAAATTTGCAATAAAAAAATCTAAAAAAAAATCTTCTCTTACTATATTTTATACTCTTACTATAAAAATTTTTTCTTACTATAATATTAAGTATTACTTAAGTACGTATTACAGTTTATATTTAATGTTTTTTGTTACAGAAAAATTATTTATATTTAGAATTCAAACAAATGTGCAATTCAAATAAATCATTATCCTGACAGATTTATTATTTCTTTTGCCTTTTATAATACTTTTTGTAGTTACTTCATTACTTGTGTGTTCCAAAATTTTGCAACAGATATTTAGATATCCATAAAACATATGCTGCCCCAAGTCGCCAAGTCGTCAGAGACTTGGGATACTTTGACTTAAAAAATAAAAGGATGGATACAAGATATATTTTTTTTCTGATAGGAGACGATTTGTATTGATTCAAAGAACTTATACATAAAGAGTCAAATTCAAAAAGTAATTATCTTAAAAACGTTAGAAATTACAATCGAAATATAGCAAAACTTATCCCAAGTCACCCTCTACGATATGTTATGCATACAATGAAAAATATACATAT
>NW_017259236.1:33087-40032 GCF_001594045.1 Atta colombica | reverse complement strand
GAAAAATATACATATTATAAAAAATATATATATAATATATATAAGATATATTATAATGTATATAAGAGATATCACAAGAGATAATCAAGCGGAAATGAAGAGCATTTTGAAAACTTATAAATATCAATAATATTTATCAATAACGTTTTTGTTTTAAAATCCGTTAATTATAAAAAATGATTTTTTAATTAACTATACTGGGACTCAACAAATTATTAGGCTTGATAGATTCGGGATAAAACGCTTAATCTGTAGTATCCTAATTACGGATTGGATAAACTCTATATATGTACGTTGCAAAATTATCAATTGGTCAGTCTCTTAACTCTTGCAAACTTTTATCAGTTAATGCTTTTAATAAATTGCTTTTAATAAACAGATTCACTGTCCTAAATCATTCACGCAATCGATCCTAAATCAAAATAAAAACTTAATATTATGAGCTAATTACTACTGAACTTCTATTCTAAGTAGCCACTAGAAATTGCAAGATATAAAGGTAATTTAAATTTCTCACCCATTCTATGCTGCTTCAGAGAGATACGAGATTTTTCTTCCTTTTGATACGAGATACAATGAACCACTGCTCTTGTCCTATAGGGATATACATTCATTTCATTTTTCTTTTCAACATTATTTTCCTTTAAATCATTATCAGTATATTATTATCAGTAAATCATTATCATATCAGTATAATACTTATATAATATTATTATAATATTACTTAATATTATTACATATATTATGACCGATGTGGACCTGGCGCTCAACTTTAACAAAAATGAAAATGGGTAATGTACTAGTGTGAATATGTTCATACATACGGTCCTATAATATATTATTTATTTACACGTCGCCTAAATTGTTCCTTTATATGCCAATTGCGAAGAATATTACTAAGGTCTTGGTGATCTAAAGGCTTAGGACACTCGCCTGGAAAGCAAGAGATCCGGATTCGACTTCCGGCCGAAGTAATATTTTTCGCAATAAGAATTAATTATTTACAGATTTTAATACATTACTCAGCATTATTAACCTTCCAGCGGGCGCGCCAATGTACAGAGAACATCATAGAATAAGACTGAAAATTCGAAAGGTTAAAGCACAATATTGTCAAATAAGCTTATATTAATTAAATATTAAATATTAAATATTTATGCGATAAAAGTTTATGATATTTAAATGATTATTGAGCATTTATTTTAAAAAATAAGTATTACATTATATTAGACATTACATTATATTAAAATATTATACGAAAAAAAAGTTTTATTTGTTTTCAGTTGTATTACAATTATTGCAAATAATTATTGTAGTTGTTGAATGTTTTTTACAAGTAAAATGAAAACATTTGTTACATTTGAGAGTGGTGGTTGTATTTTTGCACAACTTGCCCCTCCCTCGCTTTTCATCGGCATTGAGCGATTTCTGTATATGTAACGGAAACCCAAACATTTAAAAATCGACGTAAACAATGCTAACAGAACATTACTTAAGCGAATCGACAGTCCGAAAGACACTGAAGGAATACCTTGGGAAATCGAGACCCAGACCATGATGGAAATATACAAAATACCATTCCGGTGGATGCGCAGTCGTTCAAAAGTAGTGGGAGCAATGAATCAGTTTTTACCCAAGATTTAATATGGCCGACATTGAATATTGCCGCGTGTTGCGTACGTGTCGTATCTTAGAAGTGTCAATAAAGTGTCAATATGCCAAATTATTTCGTAAAAAATTGTAAAAGCATAAATGTTATGTGTTTAATAAGAATATGAAGTACTTCTCATTCCCTAAAGATCAAGAGTTGCGATTGAAATGATTGGAGACTTGTCGCAGAGATGAATTTTAAGGTTACCCATGGTAATAACTACTACTTCCATTAATTTCAAAAATTACATTGAAATTAAATTGTTCCTAACGAAAAAATAAAATCATAAGCATCTCCAATCTTGGATAACAACTAATTGGTCGAAATTTTAAGCTACATCCTCAATGCCGCCATTATGCGCAATGGTTCACCTTGTACAATATATTTCCACCATAACCCAAACATAGATTTTACCTGTATCCCTTCCATAAAAAACCGGCACATGTAGGGAGAACACGTGCGCGCCCGCTGGAAGATTAAGATCGTTCGAAAATGCGAAAAAGCATCAAATTATTAAATTGTTAGTCAACTCGTGATATTATTGCGTTTAATAGAGTTAACGTTTCAAGATCGAAAAATCATTTCGACGCGCGTTTCAAAGGATGCATACGTAGTACATAAATTCACAGAATCATACAAGCATTTAAGATTCAGCTAGATCATTTAAGGCAGTGCTTTCAAAGATTTGCACATTTCGGGCTGATTTCGGCGAGCGATCTCCACCGAGCCGAGCTGCCGAGCGCTCACGTGACGCTCTGACTCAAGAACGTCCCTGTACCAGAAATATACAATTATATTGAGACCGCACCTTCTGCCAAATATTGAAACACGTTTTTTATTAAATAATTTCTTTTAATTAATATAAAAAATTCTATTGTTAATTTATTTATTGTTCCTTAATGATTAATCCTTTATCTTAACGTAGTTTTCTAATACATTACATAATTATGATAACGTATATTTCGACAATAGCTTTCCACATCACCCAGATATACTATCATAAGATGCATTTTTTTCAGATAGTATTTTTTTAGATAGTATTTCACGTAGTTTCTCCAGTAGATCTATTCCACAAAAAAAAAAAAGAATTAAATACTCGAATGCTTGGTAGATACATTAAGATATAAGCATATCATTAAAGAATAATGAATAAATTAACAATAGAAAATTTTATGTTAATAGAAATTATTTAATAAAAAACATGTTACAATAATAATTTGGCAGAAGATGCGATGTTCCCAGTATATTTCTGATATAGGAACGCTCCTGAGCCAGAGCGTCACATGAGCGCTGGACGGCTCGGCCACCGAATCTTGAACGGTGGTGAAGGTTGCTCGCTGGAATCAACCCTAAATGTGCAATCTTTGCGAGCACTTTAAGGCATTGATTTCTATAAAATAGATATTGTTCGTTTATACTTCACTTGTACCTGTTTGTACTATTGTTATTTTGTTTATAATAATACAAAGATTAATAAAATAATTAAAAAAAGAATAGCCAGCGTTTATTTAACTTTTCGGAAAACTAACGGCAGAAGAAAATTATTTATACCCGTTTGTGCCTTTCTCGTTTTCATTCGTACTTTAAAAGGTTCGAAAATACAGCATTTTTCAAATCTTTGAAAAGTCAAAAGAATGAATTGGCCATTTTACAATTGCTATGATATCCACACTCTAAAAAATAGTGGCGCGAAATTTCACCACATCCATGTGATTAAATAATTTGATGTAAATTTTAATATCAAAATATGAATTTCTTTCACACGACAAACGCGATGTCAAATTTTGATGCGGCATTGTTTGTTTTCACACCGTGCAGAATATGATTGCGCCACACTTCAAAGAATTAATCGCTTTTGGTTACATTAGTTCGTGTCTTTTGTCTGACATTCGCGCTAAATCGCCCAGACATCTTTAATGTCGAGAGAATGCGGAAAACGCTAGAAAAGTGTGTGAATTTTCGTCATCCTCGCCATTTTCGTGTCAACAATAATATTTTTGATAATCAATGTGTTCACAGTGTAGTATCGAAAAAGCGTTTGACATAATCGATTGTAATAATGCTTATTATAAGGTTAAATACCTTAACGAAAAATACTTTAATAAAAAAATTTGTCCGCTTAGATGCGAGTAATACAACGGAAGAATTCATTGTTAGAGGTAATGTATTGTCCGGAAAGTCCGTGCAGATTTCTCAATAGATGGCGTTTAAAGGCAAATTTGAGAAAGTTATTTCAATGCGATGTGTCAGATGTGTTGGTACTTTGATAAGTGACACTTCGACGCATATTTAGTGATATTAGTTATCACAATCAAAAAGACATTCTTGGCAACGATATGAAAATGGAAGGAAATAATGTGTTTTTTCGGTGCATTATGCTTTTTTATTTTTGTAAAGGTAAGAATGCGACACAAACTCGAAAAAAAATATATGCTGTGTATAGAGAGGATGCTGTAAGCGAACGCATATGCCAGAATAATTTGCTAAATTTCGTTCAGGAGAAATAAATATTGAAGATGCTCCTCGTTCTGGTCGGCCAGTTATTATGGATGTCAACCAAATAACAGCTTTAATCGATTCTGATCCGCAAATCACAGTTCGGGAGATCACAGCGAGGTTAAAAATTGGCAAGTCAACTGTTTCCGAATTCATTTAAGCAAATTTCAAATGATAAAGAAGCTCGATGTTTGAGCTGGAGTTAATTGAAAAACATCGTATTGATCGCATTTTCATCAGCAATTTGCTACGCAACGAATACGATTCATTTTTGAAACGAATCGTAGGCGACGAAAAATGGATCATTTATAACAACATCGAGTGAAAAAGATCGTGGAGCAAACGAAGTGAACCGGTATTAACCATTTCGAAGTCCGATTTATCAGAAGAAAGTTATGCTCTGCATATGGTGGCATTGGAAGGGAATAATATACTATGAATTAGTGCCAGACAATCAAACGATCAATTCGAAAAAGTATTGCTTGCAAGTTGGATCAAATAGAAATCTGCAAAAAGTGTCTGGAATTAATCAATAGGAAAGGCGTCGCTTTTTATCATGATAACGTCAAACCTCATACAAATTTGACTCAGCAAAAATTATTAGAGTTTAGCTGGGATGTTTTGCCTCATCTATCGTATTCCCCTGATATTTGCTCCCTCTGATTATCATTTATTTCGGTCGCTGCAAAACTTCATTAATGGTTTGAAATTTGTTTCTTTGAAACGCCTCAAAAACTATTTGGACAGCTTCTTTGCCGAAAAAAAACCAGGACTTCTACGAGAGAGGAATTCTGAAATTATTCGAAAGATGGAAAAATATTGTACAAAATAATGGTGCATACATTATAGACTAAAATTTTTAACTAAAAAAATTTGTTATTCGAATTTTGCTTGAAAATCCGCACAGATTTTTCGGACAACTTAAATTGTTTAAAGTTGGAACATATAATAAATTTATATTGTATTAAACAGTGAAATGCAGCGTAGTAATTAGACAAACATACAAATTTTCTAATTATGGAACATCTCATTTCTTTTATCTCTTATCTACAACGGCGAAGTTATTGCTATTCAAAGATTTATTATTATATTCCTTTATTTGCATGTTTCACTGTTTAATAATAATTAATTCTTGCTTTTTTTTTAAATAACAAATCATTTTTAAATAAATTATTTTCTTATTAATGCGTAACAAATTTAAGACAAAAGTGAAAGATAAAGTAATAAAATTTCAAGATTTTGATGACGCTGAGATAGAATCTGCAAATTTAGATAGAATATATAAGGAAATATATAAGGAATATATACGGAAAAATCAGATAATTTTTTCTGAACATTTTTTGCAAACAAACTTTAAATACTTCCGGTAAGCTCGTTATATATAAAACAGCAATATATTGTAATTTGTATAATACTCTGGAAATATATTAGGTGTACAACTTTGCTTCCGCCGTTTTCCTCTAGATGGCTTTAGCGGTAAGTGATGGTCAAAATAAATACATCATAGATGTCATACAATAAACTTGGGCATTTGTCAACATAACCCCATAGAAACATTAGTCGATTTGTGTCTGCATCATAAAGTTATTCTCGATTGAAAATGTCAGTTTGCGAGCCAAATTCTCGTCATTTGCGGGAGGTTTTAATTTTTTGCTTCAATATGAAGAAATCTGCGGCTGAGGCTCATCGAATGCTCTCAAATACTTATGGTGAAGCCGTTATTAATGAAAGAATGTATCGTGAGTGGTATCAACGCTTCAAGAACGATGATTTTGACGTCGAAGACCGGCATAGCGGTGGAAGAGAAAAGATTTTCGAAGATGCAGAATTAGAGGCATTACTTGAGCAAGACTCATGTCAAAATCAAGAAGAATTGGCACGATCATTGGAAATGACTCAACAAACCATTTCAAAACGCCTCAAAGAATGATTGGGAATGATTCAGAAGCAAGGAAATTGGGTGCCGTACGAATTGAAGCCGAGAGATGTTGAACGGCGTTTGTTTGCTTGTGAACAGCTGCTTGAAAGGCAAAGACGGAAGGGATTTCTGCATCGCATTGTGACTGGGGACGAAAAATAGGTTCATTACGATAATCCCAAGCGCAGAAAATCATGGGGAGTTCCCGGCCATGCACATCGACGGCCAAACCGAATATTCAAGGCTCCAAGGTCATGCTCTGTATTTGGTGGGACCAGCTCGGCATAGTGTATTATGAACTGTTAAAACCGACTGAAACAATCACAGGCGATCGGTATCGAACGCAATTGATGCGTTTGAGCCGAGCATTGAAAGACAAACGGCCGCAATACAACGAGAGACACGATAAAGTGATTTTGCAGCATGACAATGCTCGACCCCATGTTGCGAAAGTGGTCAAGACATACTTGGAAACGTTGAAATGGGAAGTCCTACCCCACCCGCCGTATTCTCCAGACGTTGCTCCCTCTGACTATCACTTGTTTCGATCAATGGCACACGGCCTGGCTGACCAGCACTTCTGGTCTTATGAAGAAGTAAAAAATTGGATCAATTCGTGGATAGCCTCAAAAGATGACTAGTTTTTTCGACGCGGGATTCGTACGCTACCCGAAAGATGGGAGAAAGTAGTGGCCAGCGATGGACAATACTTTGAATCATAAATGTATAACCAGTTTTTTACAATAATGCCTCGAATTTCGGAAAAAAAACGGCGGAAGCAAAGTTGTACACCTAATAATTAAAAATGTTTAATTAATGAATACATTTTCAATTTTAGTACAAAAAATCTGTAATACGAATATTTTTTTATATTTTATGA
>NW_017259236.1:23445-32818 GCF_001594045.1 Atta colombica | reverse complement strand
TGGTCACTGTATATATATATATATATAAATGCTTAATTTATGTATCTGAATTATTCCATCGTATGCGATAGTTAAACACGTATAGCGATTTATGGGACATACCCATACGATTATTGGACAAACCATTACAGCATGGCGTACTTGTACTTTTACGCCTTCTAATTTTTACGAAGAATTTTTGTCAACAACAGCAGGAAGAATGAAGAATATAAGAATTTTAGAGTGACATTTTTATTCGTCATAAAAAATTGATTTAAAATAATCTAAAATAACAGTCATTCACTTTTCACTCTATATATATTTATATAATATTTAATCAAAGTAGAAAAAATTATTTTATAAATTATTTATGTATATACTTGTAGTATAAAAAATTATACGTTCAAATTTACCACGTAACGATGACATATGCTTATTAATTATTTCTAACTGGCTAATGGGCGTGAATGTGCGCACGAGCATATTCTTGTTTTTACATCATGATTTTAATATCATTTATTATCAATAATTAAAATATAATAATTAAGATTAAATACAATTATTTCAATGAATCAATTAATGAAGACTCTTTTACTTAATAACAAAATCATAACAATATGAATGAAATAAATTATAAAACGATGGGCATTACGAGTCAGCGCTAAAAATTAATTGCGCAAAAAACTTATAAAAATACTGAAAATTTTGAATACATTTCGGCTCCGTTTTGAATCATCTTCAGCACAAATTTGATAAATAATAATAAATTAAAATACAATATTGTAGAAACACATTCCCATTACGTGACTGTAATGTGAGGAGCTCCAACATCTTGAATGTTGTACCAAACAGTTGCACAGTTGAATAGAAGTATGATAGTCAGTATCAAGCTAAAGAATATTAAGAAAGATTTTAATGTGGTAACATATTATAATGAATGAAGAATTTGGAAAAAATCATAATAGTGCTTACCACATAGCTGTAACTGTACATCATAATAATCGTCAAATTTAATACGAATCAATCTCAAAGGTCATCACAAATTAAAATTAAAATTAAAATTAAAGAATAAAAGAGCAGTTATGTTGGACAGAAATGAACAGAAATAGTTGTTAGACAGAAATGATTCCTTAATTTTTCATCAATTTCCATTTCCAAAAACATCCAACATCTTTTACAGTTAGATAAGATTTCTTGTTTCCAAAAGTAGGTATTTGATTGTGGAATTCATTAAAAATATTGAAAACAATATTAAGAAATTTCAAACTTCTGCATAACACAGTAAGAATTCCACCAATCATTAATAGGTTATTAAATTTCAACTACAAAAGAATTGGATTCACAGCAACTTATTAAAACTATCTCGTTTTACTAAACAATTCATAATAAATAACCAAAATATTGTTTGTATTAAGGCAGATAAAGGCAATTTAACTATGGCAATAGATAAAGAGACTTATAGAAAAAAAAAATCAATGCAATGGTTCTTGATGAGGATATTTATCTTAAAATTTTTTTAAAATCCAGTTAACAAAATTAATAACAACTTGAAAATAACCTACAGGATGGAAAAAATTTGAATATATTTCTGAACAGATATACAATATGGTTATACTGTAGCGATGCAATTTATATAGAGTTTATGGTCTACAAACAATCACCCCTTAGAATAATAGTTGTGTCCAAAAAATTGATCGAATTACCTTCACTTCCAAAATAAACTGCAATCTTTGATGAAAAGAGTTAAATTTGACAAGAATGCAATTCACTTCAGAGAAAAGTAAACGTAGGACAATTTCATCAACGTACCTATAGTAAAAAGACACGGGGAAATTAATGGAGCTCAGCACACTGTTTTCCAAATCCTGCATAACTAGGTCTGCAATAATAATGGGGAATCCATCGAGGTACTAAATGTCTATTTATAGAATTGACCATCAAAAGTAACAAAGTGGAATCTAAGACAAATTGTGCTATTAAAAATTCTTCTTTAGAGATATTGTAATTCTTACAAATAGAATTCCATCTGTTTGAAAAAGCAAGTCCCTCGGTACGTTAGTGAATAGCGATATCACGTCAAGAGACACTAAACTGTAACCCGAGTCAATTTTAATATTTTTCAATCTTTTTACCAAGTCAAAGCTATTATTAATGGCTAGGAGTTTTCGGAATATCCTTAATCAAATCAGGTAGGAATAACGCTAAATTATACAGAGAGCTATCAAAGAAAACTATAAGTCTGTATGGACAATTCGGCTTATGTACCTTTGGTAGGCCATAAACTTTAGGTAAATTGCTATCGTTACAATATAATCATTTGTATATCTGTTCAAAAATGTATCCAGATTTTTTCCATCCTGTAATTTTTTTAAGTTGTTATTAATTTTGTTAATTGGATTTTTAAAAATTTTAAGATAAATATCCTTATCAAGGAGCATTGCATTGATTTTTTTCTTTGTAAACCTTTTTATCTAGTATCACAATTAAATTGCCTTTATCTGCCTTAATAAAAATAATAATTTGGTTGTTCTTTATGAATTGCTTAGTATAAGATGAGAGTTTTAGTTTTAATAAGTCGTTGTGAATCTTTTTATGAAATTTAATAACCTATTAATGATCGAATTAACGAACGAGTTCTTACTATATTATGCACAGAAGCTTGAAATTTCTTAATATTGTTTTCAATATTTTTATTGGACAATTGTACAAATTAGTCCGGTCCGTTTTTTGTGCATTATTTCAAAACAAAATGAATAAATAGATCAATTAAAGTATTGTCCATCGCTGCCTACTATTTTTTCTCTCAGGCAATTTTTGAATTCCATCTCGAAAAAATGACTCGTCTTTGGAGGCGATCCAATTTTGGAGCCAATTTTCGATTTCTACGAAAGAAGTGAACCGGTGACTTGCTGCATCTTTCGGAACAACCAGTAATCAGAAGGAACAATGTCCGGAGAATATGGCAGGTGCGGTAAAACATCCCATTTGAGCGTTTCCAAATATTTTTTTTACGACTTTAGCGACATGAGGCCGAGCGTTGTCATGAAGAAGAATAATTTTATCATGTCTTTGCTCATATTCCGGTCGTTTTTCTCGTAATGCACGACTCAAATGAATCAGTTGTACAATTGATATCGATCGCCATAATGGAATCGCCAGGTTTTAGCAGCTCATAGTAAACAAGATCTTTCTGGTCCCACCAGATACAGAGCATGATCTTTGAACCATGAATGTTCGGCCGTGGTGTTGAGATTGAGGTCGATGACAACGATTGACCGAGTTTAGCGTAGTATTTTTTCTTCTTGTGATTGTCGTAGAATATCCACTTCTCATCTCCAGTCACAATCCGATGCAAAAAAACTTTTTCTGTTGTCTTTGAATCAGTTGTTCACAAGTGAAAAATCGCCTTTCAATGTTTCTCGGTTTCAGTTCATAAGGCACCCAATTTCCTTGTTTTTTAATCATAGCTCTCAATCGTACAGAAACGGCTTGTTGAGTTACTGCCAATGATTCTGCAAGCTCCTCTTGCGTTTGACTCTGATCTTCTTCGAATAATGCTTCTAATTCTTTGTCTTCGAATTTTTTTGGCTGTCCAGAGCGAGGCTTGTCTTCAACCCTGAAATCTCCATCCTTGAAACGTCGAAACCATTCCCCACATGATTTATCAGTTGGAGCAGTGTCACCATAACTTTGACAAGCATTCGATGGGCTTCAGCCGCACTTTTCTTCCAATTAAAGCAGAAAACCAAAACCTCCCGCAAATACTGCTTGGTTAACACAAAATTCGACATTTCAAACACAGTAAAAATTAAGGTTTTTGAATGAAACTCAAAGCAATATAAACTGAATATTATTAGCAGATGTTTAATCTCTCTGAAACCGCCAAAATCAGCTGTCACTATGAACCATTCACAACAGCTGGAGCCATCTTTAGGGAAACGGATCAAACTAATTTGTACTCTCAATAATGAATTCCATAATCAAATACCTGCCTTTGTAAATTGAAAGCGAGAAATTATCTAACTGTAAAAGTATTGGATGTTCTTGAGAATGGAAATTGATGAAAAATTAAGAAACCATTTCTGTCTAACAACCATTTATGTTCATTTCTGTCCAACATAACTGCTCTTTTATTCTTTAACTTTAATTTTAATTTTAATTTGTGATAACCTTCGCATTAAATTTGACAATATATGATGTACGGTTATGGTGACGTACGTGGTAAGCACTATTATAATTTTTTCTAAATTCTCCATCCATTATAATATATTGCTACGTTAAAATCTTTCTTAATATTTTTTAGCTTGATACTGACTATCATACTTCCACTCAGCTATACAACTGTCTGATACAACATTCAAGACATCGATGATGGAGCTCCTCACCACATTGCGGTCATAATCACGTAATGGGAATGCGTTTCCACGATTTTAATTTATTATTATTTATCAAATTTGTGCTGAAGATGACTCAAACGAGCCAAAATATACTCAAAATTTTCAGTATTTCTATGTTTTTTGCGTAATTGCTTTCTAGCGCTCCTAATGTCCATCGTTTTTTGTATACTTTTATAATTTTACCAATAATTTAAAATAAGATACTTATATAATAAGATAGTAATTGCGTTTAAATTTCGGAAAATGTTATTTATAAAAGTAACACAAAATTGCGTTAAGTATATCATATAGACAGTAAAAAATTAGTACATTGATACTTCTAAATGGCGCAACGGCTGAGATATGAAACTCATAATCCTAAGGTCCCAGGTTAAAATCCCGGTAAGTAAAAATATAAAATAAAATTGTGATAAAAAATTACAATTAATTAATTAAAGTTATCTATGATTTAGGTACTGTTGATAAAAAATAATAAATTAAAAAAAAGATTTTATATATACTTTTAAATCCTATTTTGTAAAAATTTCTGGAAAAACTCTTCAGTAACTGGTCAGAAACTGGCATAACTGGCTAGAAACTGACTGGATTTACTACCCAGTTACTACAAGCGTCGCTCAAACTGATCAAAAACTAGTCAATAATCAAAAATCTTGACCGGTTACTGGCCAATTTCTGGTTTATTTTCTACTTGGATAAGAATCTGAGCACAAAAATTGTCAACACTTACAAGGAGAGGCTACGTTCTGCTCTTCACCGATTGATTAAAATTACAGCAATGTTAGAGGAATCTATCAAATATCTGTACAACCGTTCCCGCTAATGGACCTTTAAAAGCCGAGTAATGAGTATTTAAAAATATACCAAAACTCTAATAACAGCCTATATCTCGGAAAATATATATTTTTAAGAAAACCACTTAGTCTTAGAAAAAGTGATAGAGTTTAATAAGATGTATTTACTAGTTTTATTGGTTTGATAGTATCGTCTAGTCAAGGTTGTGTTTGTTGTTACACTGGTATATTATTTCGTGCAACGATTACCGCGCCTGATACTTATTTGCCCTTTTTTCACTTAATTTCTTTCAATCCTAGTTATTTTTTGGCATTATTTTTGGTTACCTTCCTGATAATATTAGGGTTTATGAGACCCTGCAACTTTATCTCTGGACTAAATATGTATCTTTTAGCTCAAAATGTGTGAAATTTATATCTCGAAGTCAGATAAAAACAGATAAATATAAAGCAAATAAATATTTTATTTTCAATTAATTACAATGCTTCAAAGAAATTTTATTGGAAAAATTCGCAAGAAATGACTACTTTGGATAAAAAATTCTCAAATTTTTAAATTTAATATCCAAACAAAAATCTGTAGGATTTTTTTAGTTGACTAACAAAAAAATAGTACAATATGAATTGCTCAAAAAAGTATAATTATTTGAACTATCGAAAATCGACATTTTCAAGGAATCTACATATTTTAAGTTTACAATTAAGTTACAATTAATAAATAAAATTTTATTATTTAAATAATATAAAAGAATAATATAAGTAAATAAAGATTCGTACATGTATAAATATTATTATAGTATGTATAATTAAGTTTATTAGGATTTAATTTAGAAAATGCAACACTCGCTCTAAAGCAATAAATTTGCCCCAGCCGAACGAAGACTGACAGAAATTATAAAATTTCTACTATTTATTACATTGAAATATAATTCTTTTTAGGTTTACACTTTCGTATACTATTTTTATACTATCCAAAACTCAATAAATGTATATTTAATAAAAAATAAAGATACCCAGAATACCGAAAACTTATAAATTAATCACATTAATTCTAAGTACCTTCTTTGAACTTATCGTACATTTTCACATCGAGAAACGCAAAAAAAATCTTTGCAAGCTTATCATGTCTATAGACAGTTAAAATTTTTTTTTAGCCTTCAATCTGGATCTTCAAATTATATTATAAAAAAATTATAGCAATGTAAAAAAATCGCAGGATACATTGTATACTAGGGTTAAGAGAGAAATATATATATATACATATGTTAAAACTCAAAATTAGCCAGTAAACTAATACAAGATATCTATGCGTAAAACAATAATTTAAGTATAAATAAATAAGACTTTCAATTCTGTTTTAAATTGTCTTTAATTGAGTACAATATAAAAGATGAATAAATATTTCTTTTACAGTAACAGCATATTATTTAACCTCCTCGTCGTTCTTCTGAGTCAAAATGATTAAATGACCCGAACATTTTTCACGCTAGATTTCAGAACCTTCCTGACATCGGGAAGATACGTACCTGCCATTGACTGGAAGTTTAAAGCTTCACCTATCGAGATGCTTAGCTTTTTAATCAGAGTATTTATTGTTAATATGCGTCTAGTAGCTATTCGCGCAAAAAGCGCGAATAGCTGCTAGACGCATTTTTTTTTCTCGGATTAAAGTGTCAGCATGTGTCGTTTTTGTTAACAAATTTATGAATTATATTTTTGCATTAAATTGCAAATGTAGATTGTATTCTTCAAGGATAAAAAAAACGATGGGGAAAAAATTGTCCATTGTGTCTATGATCCATGTGTGATAAACACTCTCTAAATCTGAAAGTGAATAATCTAAAAATGGCATATTTGATACTGAATTATCATATTAACACATTTGGCATTGGATAATTAGTGAAATTCAACTATAAAAGAAAAGAAGTTTGAGAAGTTTTTTTATATAATTAAAATATCGATATTTACACGTTCTAACACATTGTAATTTTACAATACCATATAGATTGAATGCACTATACTTATACACTGGAGGTTCGCTGTAGGTTAGGGATACTACATTTCATTCATTAATTAACAGTGATATACAATATTTGATACTGAGTCAGTGATTATTTACTGATTCAGATTTAGAAAGCAGACTCTATTTGTATACTGACATGCTGTAGCAAAAAGTAATGTTTTCTATATATTTTTTGTATTTTTTTACATTTTTCACTTATATTTATCTTCAGTATTAATAACAATAATAATTTTTATATTAACTTAACCCAAAAATAGTTATATAATAACTTAAACCAAAAATAGTTTTTTTACCTAAATTTAACATCTTTTTACATCTAAAAGATGACCATCTTCTACCTTCAAAATAAATACTTTTTTTCAAACAGTATGTATAACTTTTTTTCTTTTAAAGTATCATCTCAAGAGAATTAGATTAAAACTGCATTTAAAATATTATAAATATTATATTATAATATTATAAATTTAAAAAATTATGATTTTTTTAAATAAAACAGCAAATTTTTCCGAACACATTTATGATTTTTTTGTGTTAAAATTAAATTTTTTACTAAAACATCATTATTCCATTTTCTGAAAGAATAAAATTATATACTATAATTTTTTGAAATCATTGAATTTAACTATTGATTACACTATTGAATTAACACTATTCATTTGATTTAAAGATGGATCAAGTCTTTAATGATTAGAGTAACCATTGTGTGGCTTTATTGAAGTGTCATCATGAAGATTAAATGATTACTTGAGGGACATCATGAAACTAATATCCCTAAAAAATATATAAAAATTCCATAATTCTACTTTAATTTGTGTATAAATTATTTCAACAAATTTAGTTTCTCATAAATAAAAAAAAATGTGATAAATTTAAACTACAAACATCTTCAGTATTTGACAGAATACTTGAATCACGTAACCAAATAAAATTAAAATACATAAACAGTCAAAAAAATAATTTAAAAGTATCAATTAGAATTAAAACTTACAATGATAATAGAATTATGATAAAAATCCAGATAAAGTCCAAAATAAATTCAGTGTAACATGACGAGATCGGTACATAACAAAAGTAATAAGTGAGAGAAATAAACTTTCAGTAATTCTAAAAAAGATGATTTTTTTTTAATTGTACCTCTCTAAATTTTTATATTTGCAATATTAAACAAATTATATATATATAAAAGAAATATGTAGCAAAATAAGCAAAAAGTGCAGTAGAATATAAAAAATGAATAGATTACAGAATTCGAATTCGAAATTAGCTTATTCATCAATGTCATATCTTACAATTTCGTCGAAATTCTCAAATCACGAGAAAAATTCCTCTCTTGTTCATAAATTACTATCTTCCTTTTTTCTTGGCTCTGAAGATTCGATGCAACAGCTGTCACTTTTTTCACTTTTTTAAATTTCCGTTTCGTTCTGCCTCGATTAGTTTTAACGAAAATAACGAGATCTGGTTTGATTACAGCTTTGAAACTTTATAATCTTCAATCTGCACATCAATCATTGCATAAATAAACAATAGATACTTATAATAGAAACAGTAATAGAAAACTACGTTGCGTATTCTCTACGTATTACAGAAATCGACACATAGAACTACAATCAACTATCATATAGCATTGTCAGAGCGAAATCTAAGAAAAGTCATGCCGGGCTTTTTTCTATTACTGAAATCGCCCGTACACTACCGCCAGTACATCCATTTCTAGTTTGGGAACTATGTGGCTACATCCATTTTCTGATACTGTCGATAAAAGTCATAATCACCGACGAGATATGGCTCCTGCACACAATCATGGAAACGCTTACCGCGCGGCAAAATGAGACGTATTAATTGATAATTTAATAAATATTTTATTAAATTTAATTTTGCACATTGCGTATGTAACTTTTTTCTCTTTTAATGAAATAAGGAAATTTTATTTTGAACTTTGTATGTGATATCTTATAATTTCTAGATTTTTTTTTATAAACAATTAGTGTTACAAGAAAAGTTGTGACATTGGATAAATAATGCCAAAGGATGTAAACAGTTTCTAAAGTTTATTTAATAATATATTTCTTTTCGATAACAAAGAAAACTAGTTTTATTAACTAATTTTATTGTTTCCGTAAAGAATTTATTTGTTTCCATGCTTATGATTTAATACGTATTTAAATTGTGACACATTTTGT
>NW_017259236.1:22519-23345 GCF_001594045.1 Atta colombica | reverse complement strand
TGATATATCTTATCAATGAGAATTTTATGTACAAAGATTTTTTTTTAATGAAAGATTGATATTGAAATATATAATTTATTTTTTACAATTTAAAAATCTTTCTTTTAGTGTCCTTTTTCCTCATTATAATTATATCTAAAAACAAATTATAAGAAAATAAAAATGTTAATCCAATAGCATATATAAAATGTAAGCAATAAATAGTAAGTAATTGTTTTATTTATTACTGTTTATATTATTGCCTTATTACTTAATTGTGAATAATTTATTTATTAATATATCTTCATGCTTATGTTTTTATATGTATCACTAATCTTACCTAAGAGCATAATTTATTTGATTTATTTTTTCATCTACATTTTTGACTGTGCACGTATAATTCTTTGCTATATGTGCAATTTTATACGAGTATTCTCTCTTTTAAAATATTCAAAAAGTTTCTTACTTCTTTCCACTTCAGCAAGAATATCTTCTATTTGAACTGAGACTGGACTGCAACTATTGTTGATTCTATTTATTTCTCCATATTCAATCAATATTACATTATTATTATGTTTTTCTGATTACCTAGCAAACGAGAAGGGATTAAAATTTTTTTTTATGGATTGAAATTTTTTCTCCGAATGCGTATTTTAAATAGCGAACACTTTTTTTTGAATGTAATTGGATTGAAAAACTACATTTCCTATTCAAAATTTTGAATTAAACATTATTCATAATTGTGTTTGTGTGCACAGAAAAAGTTTCATTTTAATTTAGTTTTAGTTTCAGTTTTAGTTCAATTTTAATTTTTTTTTTAAATTAAATCAAATTTTTTTGGAAACGC
>NW_017259236.1:11884-22419 GCF_001594045.1 Atta colombica | reverse complement strand
GTGTGTGTGTGTACATATATTATTAAATTACTTTACATTAAATAACTTTACATTTAATTACAATTTTCATGCGATATATTATTTTTTTCATACATAATTATTCAATTACAATTTTCATATAGTATTTAATTAATTATTATTTTTAATTTACTTATTACTGTTTAATATTATTATTATTATTATTATTAATGTGAATATTATTTTTATATAATGAGTTCATTAACATCATACAGTAGAATCTCTCTAATTTGACTTCTGTAATCTTTGCATTTCTCATACTTTTACAAACACTAATGTCTCTTCCATGCCATAGATTGGACATGTGTTGCGCGCATCTGCACCTAATTATACTAGGTTTTTACAGTGTACGTAATGTAATTCTATAGGTAGATTATGTATAACTATTTGTGTAATTCTTTTATGATACATATGTATATATGACTTGTTCCGCTAAGGTTATGTACATTGTGCACGTTGACAGGTTAGCAACTGCGCAAATACATGGTGATTGATAGACTCGTGCTGTAAAGAGGATACTTTATAATTTTGGCATTCCACTCTTATCGCCCCATGGGTCAAATTAGAGAGATTCTACTGTATTATTATATAATTCTTTAAAAATATACTTGTTATAAACAATTTTCATGATATAACCGAATTATGTCTTTTTTTTTAGAAAAATCATTCTGTAGCTTTATAAAAATTCAAATTTATAAGCGCCTTTCCAATCCACAACATGATGGCGAGTCATGTGTCAAAGGTGCCGACGCTCAGTGTTCATACTGTATGTATTTATACTATAGCTGTAGTCAAATGCTCATTATAAATGCTTTGAAGCATTTGATGGATCAATTAGAAAAAAGAATTTTACAAACTGACCAGTTAAAAAACGCTTCAAAGCATCGCATTGATCATACCCTATGCCAATACTATTATGATGCGGTCATAGTGCAGAATTGACGTAATGCAGAATTGGCGGAACGTTCATGATTAATCGTGGCTTCATTCCGCCGATTCCGTTCCGCTAAAATCTGTTTTCCTATGTTTCATTGAGCAATTTGCGGAATTAGCTCTGACCAATCGCAAGAGTCTTCCTCTAGATCATTTTCATTAAATCTACCAGAATAGCGTTTATCATTGGCTCGCATTAATTGCTCATCCATAATTTCCTCTCAATGTGACATAAGAAAATGAATTCTTGCAGATCGGAAATCATACAGAAATATTTCGTTACGTGTATCCATTTTTCGTTACGTGTATTCATTTTAACTTTGATTTACATTTCCATCTTTTTATACGCGAAAACGCTTGTCACTTGGCAAAATGAGAAGCGGTAGCCAATAAGCTTACAGCTCCTAATGTGTTCATTGATTACCGCCAGTTACCGTCCAGTGTGTAGAAGCCATAATAGATATATAATTTCCACCGCGCGACAAAAGTTGAACTCAATCCAACTTCTGCCGCGAAAGTAATATTACATAATTTCTAGAAGTTTTGCATAGTGAGGCAGACTTAAGAACATAGAATTATTGGTTTGTGCGATAATTTTCGCCGCACAGCAAGCGTTTCCGCGTTCAGTATGTAGAAGCCATTAGGGTGCCGTCCCATGAGCGGAAATTTACAGCGGAATGAAATAGCAAGACCAATCACAATTGTAGAAAAGAAAGGAGAATAATGACTGCAGAGTAATTAGTCGTGCTATTCCGTTCCGCTAGAAATTTCCGTTCCTTAAGAAACGATCCTTAAGAAAAGCGTAATAATTCCTGCACACTAGACGCGAAAACGTTTGCTGCGCGACAAAATGAGACAAAATAACCAATGAAGGCTTATTGATTATCGCATCACAATTTGTCGGCAAGCATTTTCGCGTTCAGTGTGCAGAAGTCATAAGAAAAAAGATGGAGTGGCTGTGATTCGTCGTATTGATTCCACGAGTTCTGTTCCGTTGCTAACTTCCACTTTATTGCTGGATTCACACTAAATCTAACGCTCAATAACCAAGAAAAATTTTTCAGAAAACAAGATTTTGCTTCAGATCGAAATAAAAGAAAATTCTGCTTTCTGATTGGTTGCAGAACGTCATACGACGCACGTCGGATCCAATGTGAATTCAACATATGGAATAGCATCCTTTAATTATCACTCGAGTGTCACCCAAGTATTACAAAATTCATTACGACGCACAACATGTAGTTGCAAAATATGTAATTTTATACATTTCATAACAATTGTGTTAATTTTCTTTCTTATTTAAAAAATTATAAAATTTCCTGATATTTTTTCTTAAATATTGAAAAAGTTTAAAAATTTTAGTAGATTTCTAGTAGATTCTGTTTTCCTATCAATTTATTAAATTTCATTGAATCAGGAAATTTGCCGAGACTTAGCAATCCTGGATTAGGCCTCAAACGGGTATGGTTTTTTTTATTCGGAGCAGCATATCCTAAAAGTTGCAAAAGGCCTAGTTTCTGTTTACCGAGGACAGAGTATAAATACACATATGCCGGTATTCATAGTCAAATCTTAAGGTTTGTTCGCGTCGCATACTCCAAATTAACTCAGAGAATATTTGAATCACAGATAAGACGGCGGTTGGAGCAGTTCATGTGCTCCAATGTTCAGTGACACGAACGAATTTAGGACAAGTGAGCATGTCACTTAACTTAATCCGTGAGACTACTCGAACAAATTGGTCATGTGCCTCGTTTCGAGTATTTTGTGTTACTTCGATTATTTGAAAAGCGTTTTTATACAAAATAAATGCGTTTTTAATAAAAGTTATAAATTAAAATGTCAAGGCTTTTTAAAAAAATGAGCAAATTAATTAACTAATAAAATTCGTTTTTTATTACGTATAACGCTATAAATTTCGAATGTTTCGATTTACAAAGTCTTCATCAGTGATAATAAAGAAAACGTATTTATGTAACCCCATCCAATATCAAAAAATATATGATATATAATAAAAATTATCGCTCTAGGCACCTTTGATGTAGTGAGTCCTAGGTCACATGACTCACAGCCAGGTTGGAAAGGCGCTTATAAATTTTATAATTTAATTCTTATTGCGAAAAATTTTATTATTTAATTCTTATTGCTTATAAATTTTATTATTTAATTCTTATTGCAAAAAATATTACATCGACCGGGAATCTAACCGGATCTCTTGCATTCCGTGCGAGTGTCCTTTAAATTATCGAGGCATTTCTTTTTCGCAATAAGAATAAATTATTTACAGATTTTAATATGTTATTCAACATTATTAAGATCGTTTCAAAGATGTAAATAAGCAATAAATCAAAAATTTGTTAAATTGTTAGCCAATTTAATTCATGATATTACTACGGTAGTTTAGTAAAGTTAGCGTTTTCAAGAAAAATCATTTCGGTGAGCGTTTCTGGGAACTACATACTATAATATATTCACACATATAGTAAATTCACACAAGAATCATACAAACTTAAGATCCAGTAAGATTTTGATTTCTATAGTTTGTGTTATCGTATATGGTCCTATAATATATTATATTATTTAAAAATAATAATTGATTAAATATTATATGAAAATTAAATAATTATGTATGAAAAAATAATATATTGCATGAAAATTGTAATTAAATGTAAAGTGTTATTTAATGTATGTAAAGTAATTTAATAAATACGTACACACGCCCACACATATACACACACACACACACACACACACACACACACACACACACACACACACACTTCTATTACATGTGACACGGTAAGCGGTTAGTGACAAATAAACTTTAATGAAAATTTTTAAATATATTAACTTATTTTTATGCACATTTCAATACTCTTACTTTTTCAACAAATTCATTTAATAACTGCATTTAAATCAATTAATTCTATTAAAAAATACTTCCTAATAAACGAGAATGAATTAAAATAAATTAAAATTTTTTAATGCATACTTTAAATCCATGAAAATAGATTGAATGGATTGAAATAGATTGGATCCGAACTGATACTAGTTTAATATTCGAAAAAAAAAAAAAATATTTATATGTTTTTTTTTCGAAGAGTTACAAATTTTATTCCTAAGACATAATATTTATAATAATTATACCTGAAATTAACTATTTCAAATTGATATTAAAAAACACACCTTAATGAGATTTGAACTTAGGACTTCTAGATTATAAATCTTCTATGTTACCCTCTATATCACTTTTTCAATTGATAAATATTCATTCTCTACTTCAATTACAACCAGTGCACAAAATTATGTAGATGTAATAAAAATATCATTATTTAACAAATATAATAAAATATAATCAATTTACATTATTATGAGACAACATTAGATAAGTATTCGATAATCTATAAATCTCACTTGGCCGTGTCGCGCGCAGTGATCAGCGTAATATTCGGGCTGTGTTCGACTTGGTTTGCGTGTTCATCGATTCATTCATTTTACTTCTAATCAAAGAGAAACAAAAGAACATAGAAGAAAAGATGTAGACTTTATCGAGTTTACAGTAAAAAATAATCTAATTTGTATAAAAATATTCCACAATTTTCTAAAAAGTTATAAAATTATTTATAAATTCTGAAAAATTTTGAGAAAATTTTTATGATTAGAGCGACATTGTAATTCGATATCGTAATTGTCGAAATGAAATCGAAAAAAAATGTCGATTCGATCTTTGAACGAAAATATTCAACATATAAGATTACGTATCACATATTTATACCAAAAATATTAAAAATGTATATATATGAGTGTAATGTAAACTGTTATTGCACTCTCTACATACGCAATTTTTTATCACTCGAAAATGTTGAAATTTCGATGCAAGTTTCGAATCGATAATTTTTCCGTAACAACGTCGAAACAACGTTTTTTCGAGGAATTATTCCTGACTGGGCCGTGAGACCACTCGAATAGGTCGAACATGTGCCTCGTTTCATTTCGGGTTTGTGTTACCTCGATTATTTGGAAAGAATTTTTATACAAAATAAATGCGTTTTTAAATACTTAAATACTAATAAATATTAAAGTTATAAATTAAAATGTCAAGATATTACGAATTGACTATTCTATATGAATTAAGTGAAAAATAAATAGTAAGTGAAAAATAAATTTTCATCAATATTGAATTAAATATAATAATTTTTAAATCAGAAATTGACATTTAATTGATACAGAATATAATAGGATAATCGTTGAAAAAATCCTCGTTCGGAATAATTTTTATATGAAATTGTTGACTGAGCTGATTGTCGATAACAATCGAAGAATCAGTTAAACAATTTTACAATTATGGATTTTCAAACTTCTGACTTGATGCTTATTTCGATTCATAATATCTTAACGCAGAAATAATTAAATAAGATTAGCCTTAGAGCGATAATTTTTATTATGTATCATATGTTGGTTCGTTGACATTGGAAGGGGTTATATAAATACGTTTTCTTTATTATCACTGATGAAGACTTTGTAAGTCGAAACGTTTAAAATTTATAGCGTTATATGAATGTAATAAAAGGCGAACTTTATTAATTAACTATATTTGCTCGTTTTTTTAGAAAGACATTTTAATTGATATTTAAAAAAATTTATTACATTGCATTTAAATGAGTCTACTTTTCTATATAAAAGATGTATTATATTTTTATATTATATTATTGGGAGTAAAAATTAGTTCAGTCCGTTTTCCTAAAGATGGCTCCAGCTGTTGTGAATGATTCATAGTGACAGCTGATTTTGGTGGTTTCAGAGATTAAACATCTGCTAATAATATTCAATTTATATCGCTTTCATACAAAAACCTTGATTTTTATTGTTTGAAATGTCGAATTTTGTGTTAACCAAGCAGCATTTGCGGGAGATTTTGATTTTCTGCTTTAATTGGAAGAAATGTGAGCCCATCGAATGCTTGTCAAAGTTTATGATGACACTGCTCCAACTGATAAATCATGTAGGAAATGATTTCGACGTTTCAAGGAGATTGGAATTTTCACTTCCGAGGAATCCGAGCATTCAAGGAAAAACGCGCCCACTACTACTTCAGGCATGACAAAATTATTCTCCTGCATGATAATGCTCGACCACATGTTGCGGCGCCGGTCAAAACCTACTTAGAAACACTCAAATTCTACCTCACCCGCCGTATTCTTCAGACATTGCTCCTTCCGACCACTTGTTCCGATCGATGACACATGGCTTGTCTGAGCAACACTTCATATCATATGAAGATACCAAAAATTGTATCGATGATTGAATAGCCTCAAAAGATGAAGCGTTCTTCCGATGCGGTATCCACATGCTACCAGAAAGATAGGAAAAAGTAGTGGCTAGTGATGGCCATTACTTTGAATAAAACATTATGTACCGTTCTTTCACAATGAATGCTTAATTTTTTATTAAAAACGGCGAAAACTTATTTGTACTTCCAATATTTGGAAATGCTCAAATGGGATGTTTTACCGCACCCGCCGTATTCTGCGGACATTGCTCCTTCTGATTACTGGTTGTTTCGAAGTATGCAGCAAGTCATCGGTTCACTTCTTTCGCAGAAATCAAAAATTGGCTCCAAAATTGGATCGCCTTCAAAGACGTGTCATTTTTTCGAGATGGAATTCGAAAATTGCCTGAGAGATGGGAAAAAGTAGGCAGCGATGGATAATTAATTGATTTGTTCATTCATTTTGTTTTGAAATAAATGCATTTTTGAACGGACCGAATTAATTTGTACTCCCAATATATTAAAAACGTATTTATTAAATACGTTTTTATACAAAATGAATCTGAAATATTTTTTTCAATAGACGTTTTCAACCATTATGCATGTGTAACATGATCCAATCATATCTTCTGAAGTGAGGCAAATGGCTCTTAATTGATTCATGGAATATGCTCTAATGCGACGTGACATCTAATCGCCATATTGGTTCCGGTGACGCGAATGTATTGGAGCACATGTTGGAGCGTGTGAACAAATTTTGTACATACACTGGAATGGGCATCTCCGCTGTGAAACATAAAAAATCATGGCACCAATTGATCAGCACCATTTTAATTTGGTCAATATGAGAGCGAATCAGAAGCTTTCAGATGCCCATGTGCACTTACGTTTAGTGTTCTTTAGTGAGACACATATATGTCAGCAAGATCATCTCGAGTGCCCAGACAGCAACGTTTCACAGTAACGTTTTAAAAATATATTTAAACGTACATGTTGGACGCTTTGGACATATTAAAAATATCCAGATTAGATCCATGGATATTTAAAAAATGTTTCAAAGACATCCAATGTTACCATTTTGGATTTCTTAAAAACATCCATTTTAGGTCACAATGGACTAAAACTGAACTAAATTAACATATTAAACAAATTTTAGACCATAATCAAAACAAAATGATTCTTATATGAGTATTATTATTGATTAATATTTTATTCCAGAATACACGTCATAAAAAATATGATAAAAAAAGACCTTCTTCCCCTTCGAGAATTCCGTAGGACTTTGAAACACGATCACTCATCCGATTGCATATCCGCTATCCTTGACTTCTGAAATCGTATGGAAACCGCTGCACTTCGATGATTCACGAACCTATATAATCATGGAGTTATGATATATCTGTTCAATGACTTGATAGAAATTTGTGTAGTTCAACTGAACATCCAGTTAGTTACTGTCTAATATTTAATTTTAATATAACGATTATTTCCAGATTAGGAAATCATATGCTATTCACTTTCACAGTACCAGTTATCATATTTCGTCTTCGACTAGAGATCTCCACAATCTCTCTCCTGTCGCGTGCTCTTATCTCTAAGGGAAGATAATTATCCTGAAGGAATTCGTAAGATAAACTAATCGCAAGCACTGGCTTATCAATAGAAGTTTCTTTTGAAAATCAAAGCACGCAAAATTTAGCAGCGATATCAAAAACATCAAATCGATATCAATTCGATGTCGATTTCATCATTTCTGACTTGGTTATTATGGCTCATGTTAATTATCCACTATTAAATAAATATATGCAATTTATACATATTTTCACACATACTGTCATTTCATGTTCCGTCATTATTACTGGACTTATTTAATATAATAATTGTTTCACCTTACAGCTATTTTAATTTTCTTTAATAAATTATATTGAGAGCAATATCCCCTTCCTTCTTAATCATTTTCTTGACCAGTTTCTATCATTTCGACAAATTAAAAGTATGTTGTCACTTCGTCAAGTAACTTAACGTTATTTTCATGATTATTACGTTAACATCGAGTCAACTAAATTATCTAAGCTTCAATTATTATCGAGCAGTGGCTCCATAAGTTTCCGCTCGGCCTACTCATTTTTATCATCTCTAATTAAATATAATATTTATACTCCTAATTTGAATCTACCGGGACATGTCGTTTGTCCGTGCTATCTCACCTTAGCTCAGCGTCCTCACCTAGGACGTAATATCTCGATACCCATTCTAGTGTATATATAGTTCAGTGGTACATGTTTGCCGCGTTACATGTAATCACATCCTTACTAGGTAACTGTACCGTGCAAACCGTGCCGCTTTTTTTCTCCTCTATTAGCTTCTACACACTGGACACGAAAATGCTTGCCACGCAGCAAAATGAGACGCGGTAACCAATGAACATTAGGAGCTGTAAGCTTATTGGCTACCGCATCATATTTTGCCGCGCGACAAGCGTTTCCGCGTCCAATGTGCAGAAGCCATATGGATGCGATTATAGTAACGATATTATCAGCGATGTTGTAAACACTTTGAAGCGTTTTTTTAATTGGTCAGTTTGTAAAATTCTTTTTTCTAATTGGTTCATCAAAGCATTTGTAGCGAGACTTTGACAGCCTATATGTAGCGCGGTACGCGTACAAAAACTAACTAGAAAACTATAAAAACCGCGCAAATCGTGCCGCTTACTGCTTTTCTCCTTTATTGGGGTGATATTCCATGCAGCGTGGATCGTGCGTAAGCGGATTCACGTATCGCCAATCAGAATCATTCTCTTAGATCTGTTTGCAAATTTTGCAATCCGTTTACGTACAATCCGCTGCATGGGACATCACTCTTATGTCTCCTGCACTGGACACGGAAACGCTTGCCGCGCGGCAAAATGAGACGCAATGAACACATTAGGAGTTGTAAACGTATTGGCTATCGCATCATTTGCGGCAATTATTTCCGTCCAGTGTGCAGAAGCCATTAGGATGTCGTTTCATGACGCGTATTGCCGTACGCGCGTATTCGCGTATCGAAGCTCCGACCAATCACTAACATTCCGCCGTCTTAAAGCTTAAACACAACAGGCACAGGCAATAGGCACATAGGGAATAGAGAATAACGAGCTGTTCAATCAGAGCTCTGGGATATACAATAATATCAAATTTACATACCGGAGCTTGGATGACTCATTATTCACTGTTGCCTATGCCTATCGTCTGTGTCTATTGTATTTAAACCTTTACGTATGCGCTATTTTATGCCTATACGGAACAATCAGCGGTTTGTCAATTTATGTATTTAAGTATGTTGTGTAAATCAGCGATAATTAATAATTTCGTAGTGTTCTTATATCGTTAGGAACACTAATTTTATGAATTTAGTGGAAACAAAATTATCGACTCGTGGAAAATCAATAAATATGCTGCCAAACTCTGTAAGTATTAATGATTAAAAGTTAAGTTATGTTTAGAAATGAATGTTCATGAAATAATGTAAATCTTTTCTCTATTTCAGAAAAGTATATTTACATACATTATTTTCTTTTGTTTAAATGCACTTTTAAACGCGTATTGATTTCTTTAATAGGAAGTATACGAACAAATGATTTCGAATAAATGATTCCAAAAATAATAAAAAAGAAAAGATTTCTTTATAAAAGGTAAAAGTACAAATGACATCTTTGTCATTTATATTTTGCATCCAGTTTTTACATTTTTTCGTTTTGCAGTCCATGAAGTGCGGATATTGAGGCTAGCATATCGATGGATTATTCAGAACGTCTCCTACAATCGTTGCTTTAGAATATTTAACGAAGAAATGCATATTATTTGTCGATGACAATAATGACATATCAACTTCATATTATGTTAACTTTTACTGACAGTCAGCAGTCGCTAAGTAGTGATCCTATGTCCTGCCAACAACAGGCATCAAAAAGTAAATTTTTTAATTATTTATTGATGCTCGCTAATATAATAAAGAAAGTTATCAAAGGTTTTTCAATCATTCACTGCCTTTAGGATCAAAAAATGATGATAACAGTGATATAAGAGTAACAATTTACTTAGCTCTTGAAAATGAGTCTATAAACTAAGAAAGGATACAGTGGATGGATTCTTGCTTCAAATAGGAGATCATCTATGAATCCTCTCAATATGCGAGAAACGTCAATTTGAGATACAAATCTTGTCCCTACTTTTTGATTTAGAACAAAAATTGAATCTAGTTTAAAAACGTGTTTGTCAAATGTTACACTTATATTTGTTCTGTGATAATTTGTTATTATTTACACTAATTATAT
>NW_017259236.1:8104-11784 GCF_001594045.1 Atta colombica | reverse complement strand
AAATTTATTGAAATATAATATTTATAATATACATAATATTTATAATAATTATAAATATTAACCTGAAATTAACTACTTCAAATTGATATTAAAAAACGCACTTTAGTGGGATTTGAAATCTGGGACTTCTGAATTATGAATCTTCTATGTTCTGTTCTGATCTGTTACATCACTTTTTTAATTGATAAATATGTTATTCATTCTCTACTTCAATTACAGCTAAACTAGTAACAAAATTGTATAATATATAATAAAAATATCATCATTTAAGAAATAAAATATAAACAATTTACATTACTATGAGACAACATTAGGTAAGTGTCGGATAATCTAATCTCGCTTGATCGATATTGCGTGCCGTAATTAGCCTAATATTCGGGCTGTTTGATTTGGTTTGCAAGTATTCACATTGATCATTCATTTTACTTCTAATCAAAGAGAAAAGAATATAGCTTAATTACTTTTACAACTTTTTTGAATTTAGATGGATTAAAATGAAAAATTTTCTACTTATAATTTTGAATAATTTAAGTAGCATTTATGATCCATTTAAAAAAAAAACTATTTCATATTTAGAATATTAAATTGAGCAATATTCACGTTGCACAGAAATTGCTGATATTATTTTTGAATTTAACTGATTTAAAAAAACTGTACTTCCTATTCATACTTCTGAATTGAGTAGTATTCACGATGGACGGAAAATGCTAATTGAGCGCGTTCAAGTTGACAAAGCGGCCTGCTCGTTGAATAAATGATATAATTGGTTGTTATTTATAGATCCAATCAATCATATCAATCGCTCCATACGCTCAATAAGCATGCCTAGCCGTTTTATTGTCTTGAACTCGCCCATTATTTTTAGATTGAAAGGCATAGAAATATGCTCTATGCAATTCCAATAAATGAATAAAAATGCATTTAGAATTGAAAAGGATTCATTTTAACATTCATGAATCCGTATGTCTGAAAATCTGAATCCATTTCAATCTATTCTCGTTTGCTGAGACACGAACTGCTCCATGAGACATTAAGGACAATTGTCATGCGACAATGCTTAGTCTACAATAAGCAGTAAAAATAGATTAAGGAATAAAAATCGACCAATCATAATTGATTATCCTCTTTACATTCGACTATGATTGATTGATTTCTATGCCTATTCTTTAATCCATTACTGTTACTGCATAAAATCGCGGATCGTTAGTAATTAATCAAATCTTTCGATACGCGAATACACGCGGCGGTACGCGTCATGGGACGGCACCCTTATATATAGTGCGGTAAGCGGTACGGACCAGTGACAATTCACATCATTAAACATTTTTTAATAGAATTAATAGATTTAAATGCAATTATTAAATTAATTCGTTACAAAAATATAAGTATTAATGAAATGTATATAGAAATAAGTTAATATATTTAAAAAATTCATATTAAAGTTTATTTGCTAGTCCGTGCCGCTTACTGCGCTACATGTAATAGAGGAGAAAAGAAGCAAGTGGTATGATTATGGTTCCTATAGTTACCTAAGCTATGTTCCAAAACCTCCTCTCCAAGAAAAATTTTACTCGAAATATATAGTACACGTATACACTATAGCATATATATGTATATACTATATACTATAGTATATACTATATATTATATACTACATACGTATATACTATATGTATATACTATAGCATATAGAGGAGAGGAAGTTTTGAAACGTAGCTTTAGTTAGTTTCTATACAGCGAACCGTGTATCGCGCTACATGTAATCGCACTCTGACTCACAAACCTTTCTAATTACATTTCAAACTTTTCATACGAAATACAAACGATTTAAAATAGTAATTTTTACAACTGGAGGATTTGTTTGATCATGTACATTTGAATCGACTTAGTCGATTTGTGTTATCAAATGGGAAGTACCCATAATTTAAGATTTAACGCGATGCGAACATCTAGTCGCCATATGGCTTTTGCATACTAGACACGGAAACATTTGCCGCGCAGCAAAATGTGATGCGATAGCCAATAAGCTTACAGCTCCTAATATGTTCATTGGTTATCGCATCTCATTTTACCGCGCAGCAAGCGTTTCCATGTCCAGTGCAGTCAACAGTACTGATTCCAGTGATGCGAACGTGAAGCACGTTGGGCATATAACAAACTTAAGCCTCATGTGCCATCGTGCATAAACGTATTCGCGTACGGCTATAGACTGTGTTCCAAAATTCTGCCAGCGCTGAAAATCTGTAGTTTACATTATATCTAGTGGAATTTTAGAACACAGCTATTACTACGCAATTGCGCATGCTCTGATCTTTGACGCTTGACGCTACCATGTAAAAGTACTTTGACATCGAAGCCGACAGAGAGTACGTTTCGATATTCACTGCCAGTACTGAAAATCTATAGTACACGTGACGTATATTGTATAGTTTCAGCATTGACACTGAATATCGGAACGAATCCAGAGAGTGCGCTATTTAGATATGGTCAATGCGATGTTGCAAACGCTTTGAAGCGTTTTTTTAATTGGTCAGTTAGTAAAATTCTTTCTCCTAATTGGTCCATTAAATGTTTCAAAGTTGTCATTTGTAGCGAGACTTTGATCACAACCTTTGTAACTTTGTATATACTGTGATATATGTTATCGACAAGGTACTCGTTGCCCGTTGGCCCATCGGTGCTTATATTTAAGATCCTGATGCGCGGGTAAGAAGACGTGCGATTCCTTCATTACGGGAGGAGGATCGAACATCATTGAACGAAAAACTGAGTAAAAGGTCGATAAGATGTATCACATCGAATGCATCGTTGCCAGTCCATGAATCATTCGACGCTCGCAATTTGCTTTAACCTTCCACGTTTTTAACGGATTGCTTCGACACTCACGAAGATTCCAACTTCGAATATCTTCACCCTACTCTGCGGTCAGACCCTCTCGTATTTTTTCACGAATCGCAACGAAATCGGAAATATGTCTGATCAGTTAGCCGAATCTGTGGAGGACGACAGCTCTGTCACAATGCTCGATGTTCTCCAGGTAGAAAATCAGCTCGAAGAGGATGCATATGCCGTTCTAGGTGCATCCGACGACCAGAATTGTACTTACAGTAAGGTAGCAATGTTTTTGATTTTTTGCCTGTGACAGTATTGCGCTTTATAGTTTTGTTCTTCATTTAACTAATTAGTTTGTTTATTTACAACTGTTTGTAGGGATATATAAGACAGGCATTGTATGCATGTAAAACATGTTGCTTAAACAAAATTCGAGCTGCCATCTGTTTGGCATGTAGCTTTCACTGTCATGAAGGCCATGAACTTGTAGAACTATATACAAAGCGACACTTTAGATGCGACTGTGGAAATACTAAGTTTGATGGCAAACAATGTAATCTAGAGAAAGTAATGGATTTTTTACTTACATACTTTTGTACATTTTATATAAAATTATGTTGCGTTGATTGACCGATGCTTATTGTGCTTTCTAGCTAAAATCTGCTATCAATACTGAAAATAAATACAATCAGAATTTTGATGGTGTTTATTGCATCTGCGCAAGACCATATCCTGATCCAGAAGGTGACGAAGATGACATGCTACAATGTATAATATGTGAGGATTGGTATCATTTGAAGGTAAATTACAAAATAATCCATATATAACTTATATTTGTATTAACATCT
>NW_017259236.1:0-8004 GCF_001594045.1 Atta colombica | reverse complement strand
TATATATATATATATATATATGTGTGTGTATATATATAAAAATAAACTTAGAAAAGTCAAAGTGAGAGTATCCAAAAGATAAAAAAAAATAATAAAAACAAAAAGTAAAGTATTGTTGATTGGGTTAACTTTTAAAAGATTCATTCTATTATTTAAGATTTATTCTATGTATATGTGTATGTAATGTACATGTCTTTAATGAGAATAAACTTTAAAGGATTAAAAAGGATTTTTTTTAGCATTTGGAATGTGACAACAGTGCACCAGCAGATAATGCTTATGATGAAATGATATGTGCAGGCTGTATGAAGAAACACAACTTTCTGTGGAAATATGCAACGAAACATACAGGTTATTTGGACTCTTATGATACCTACACAAACTGAATTGTAAATTATTATTTTTGATGTATTTAATTATAAGCTTATGAATATGTTATTTTGCTACAAGTAGTCCTAAAGAAAGCAGATGTAAAATTGGATGCATCTGAAAAAAATGAAGAAATAAACGTCAGTGAGTTGTCCAAAGGATGTCAAATGCCAAAATTTAGCTGTGCAGATACTAAAGGAAGCTGTTTTTGGATAGAGGGTTGGAGAGCCGCACTGTGCACTTGCGACGAATGCAAATCTGTGAGATATTGACTTTTTTCGTATACTTTTTTGTTATTATTGATTTTGTTATTTTGTTATTATTATTACATTTGTTAAATTTGTGCTTCCTTTTATGACAATCTTATTATATTTTTTATCGTCATTGTAGTTATATAATGCAAAAGGCATTGCATTTTTACTTGATCCAAAAGATAGTGTACAAGCATATGAGGAAGCAGGAAAAATGAATAAGCAGGAATCTCAATATGAAAAAGGCATGAAAGCTCTTGCCAGCATGGGGCATGTACAAAAGTTGACAGCGATTGAAGGTAAAACTCTGAGATTAAAAATATTCTATGAAATATCAAATTTTTAAATTAAATTTTTCAGAAAATGTATATCACTTCACCAATAATTTAAGCTATTTATAATTGTTTACAGAATATAACAATATGAAAGAACGGCTAATGCAATACCTACAAAAATTTGCTGAAAACAAGAAAGTTGTACGTGAAGAAGATATTAAAGAATTCTTTTCGGAAATGGAATCCAAAAAACGTCCTAAAGTGACAGTGCCAACATATTGTCGTTAAAAACTTGTATTTATACAGGGTCCCACAATTTTTGGCAAAGCGCTTGTGTTGCTAGAGCGAACTAAACTCTAAGTCGAAAAGTTTTTTGTACTGTTTTGCAATTTTTGAAATAGTTAACGAAATAGTTAACGAAAGTAGCCAAATTCGTCCGGTCTACCATCAAATGTAAACAGACGGAGATAAGATCGCCCAGCGAGGCATGCGTTTGCTAGGCCTGTCAATGTCTCTTATAAACAATATGCCTAGCTATGAAGAATACGGGTGCGTTCCGAATGAAGCGCATGATGATGATACATCATTTGTCCTTGTTGTTTATCAAATAAAGAAGGATAAAACGATATATCATGTTTTTCATGTAACTCGGAATGTACTCCATGTATATCTGCAGTGGTGTCATTCTGGCTTGCGCCAGTGATAGAAATTTGGCTCCGCGTAACACAGAAAATTAGCCTCTCCACTTTTGTTCCATCAAGTGATGCCACGCTCGATCAGCTTCGGCACTGAGTGAGCAATAGCATGCTATCCTTTTTGCTTTCCTTTTTGCCTGAAGCGCAATGAAGCGCACTTAGCATCGCTAGGCATATTGTGCACGGAGTCAAATTTCCATCATAGATTTGCGCTACCATTTGGTAATGCGTGGTGGGAGAAGAGTGGAGTATAGTTGCCGATAGCTATAGCTATAGCTTCATAGCAACTACTATGACAACTACTCCAATCTCCTATTACACATTACCAAGTGATAACGCAAACCAGAATCTGGCACAACTCTCTGGGCAGTCCTATTTTGCCGCGCGCTTGCATTCAGCCGGGCGAATTTGGTTATTTTTATAAATTCATATCGTTTTGAAAATTGCAAAATGGTAGAGAATATTTCGACTCAATTTAGTTCGTTCTGCACAAAAGCGCTTTGCAAAAAATTATGTGACACCCTGTACAGTCAGTTACAGAAAGGTTGCAACACTTTTTTTTCGATGGGTTTTGGAATGCCGCCTATTCACTAAAAACGATTGGTTCTTATTTGTGGATCCATGAATCGTTTGATGAGCAAACTGCATTCTGAAATCCATTGAAAAAATGTTGCAACTTTTCTGTGACCGGCTGTATATACTCTCAGTTAACGATGATCTAAACAAAAATAGATATTGTTTCTAGCAGGATATCTTGAGTTTTGAGAATTTTATATCTAATATTTAATTGGTACATGTCACTACATTGAAAAATCTCCATATATATCTTGAATTCATATATATATATTGAAAAATTTCCATATATAATTACAGGAAAAGATGAAAAGAAATGTGAAGAAACGTAATTTGCAAATATATATAAATATAATGTCAAAAAAAGATATTAATTAAGAGAAAAGATTCACGGTTTCTTTGCATGTATATTATAACATTTAATCTTTAATTCGAACTAATTACGAATAAATTTTTTATTGAAAAATATAACGAGCAAGTTCTCGATTTTCTGTCGTTTCCTTGTCATTTCTTTTTTTGCTCCCATACTTTCACATTTGCATTCCATACAACTGTTCATTGATGGAGCGAGAAATTTTGCCTTTTGCTTTTTTATATTTATTAGATTTTTTTTTACAAATTTTTATGTAGACTCATTTTATCGATACATATTTAATATTATTTTCTGAGATTAAGAATACTTCTCAGTATACAGCTAAGAACTCTGCGATGGTGGCGACAGAATCAGACAGAGCCACACACATGCACGAGCCCATGTCCGTGTGCTCGCCTTCGGTGCGCCATGAGCGAACGAGACAACGAGCCATCCTTTTCGTTCAGATCGCTTGTTTCAAAAATGCTTTTTCGGCAATCTCAGCCACTCGATGTATATCAGTAAGGGGTGAGAGGCATTCGAAATAACATAAATTTTAATAAATTATACCCCTCCCATTAATCCAGAATAGTATAAATAAATCATGTTAAAACGCAATAATTTATGAGATATTTAATTGTTTATGATTTTTTATGAACGTTATATATCTCCTTCATAAATTCAAATAGCAAGAAGTTTGTGCGCTTGTAAGGCACGAGATCGGAACGTTAGAGAATTGAATCCTGCTTTTTTTTTTCATAGTTTGTTTTCCGAAATAAGTAATAATAAAATAAATATATTAGGTCAAGTATATTTTCATATAATTATTTTGAAATAATTCATGTAGGGGAGTTTAAAGCAACAATTGTAAAAAAGAAATCCATTTCGTTTTCCAATTGACAATAAAAAATTATATTTTTATAATTATTTCTAATATTATTGGTTAGGTTGGTGCATTTTATATTACATTAATCTTACACTTCGGATTTAAATTTTTACTATTTGACATTACAAATTTTATTAGTGGATTGTATTTATACACATTGCGATTATTAAGGTACTCATTTTTACTTATATTTATATGAATCACTATTAACGTTTTTATTTATACTTTTAAAAAATTTTTTCTTAATTTACTCTACATATAGTTATTTATTTATAGAATATATTTATAGAATTAAATATTTATCTTTTTACTAGGGATAATAAATCCCTAATATCAATTCGATGTCGATCTCATTATCATTTCTGACTGAATCCCTACGCTCTTAGCGTACCGTCTCATATATACGGAATCGGAACGGATTTCTTACTAGAAAATTAAGTTCACTATAATTCCGTTCCATAAGAAATTTTTCTATCCGTTCCATGTAGATGGAACGGAATGGAAACAGACGGAATGTCGCTTCGGTCGCAAACTTGCAATTTGCTTAATTTAATCGATATTTCGTTATTTTAATGCGACTAAAAGCAGTAATATGCATAATTTGTGCAATTATCTTATCTATAATATTATTTTGAATATTAAAAAATACTGAATTATAAGAGTGAGATATATTTTTATTGTTACTAAAATTCCATTGCGTTCCGGCGACATGAGATGAGTAGAGAAAATTTTTATGGAATGGAATGGCATGTTCAGCTGAGTTGGTTGAATCTAAAAATTGAAATGAATATTCAGAAATTTTTTTTGTAAATCTACAACGATGAATGAAGAAGTGTTATTACTAATGTTAAAATTATTGCGAAAGGTAAGAAATCTATTCCGATATTAAGAGTGTGCGAAAATTTGATTTCGCTTGTACTTTAACTTTTATTGCAACAGAAATACAAGAAAACAAAAATTCTGGATGTAGTCAATGTTTACACAAAGAATGAAACGGTGCATCAAGGTGCAAATGACAATTTAATCCTTGAAATGCAAATGAGCGATCGTAAGACGTTCTTCAATTATTTCAGAATGACATCGGAATTATTTAAAGAATTGCTGGTATTATTGTTGGACTATGTATATATAAAACAAGAATATGTCGTATTGAAAAATAAGAATTATTATTATTAATTTTCTTCTTCGAAGTTATTGTAAATTTATTGTAAATTCTCACACATTAATAATAGCCGAATCGACATAGCTTGCAATCGACATTCTGTTGATTTTGTATCGTTTTTATACTGTTCCGACCATGATTTCGATGCAGTAGAGAAACGTTCTTACGGAACAGAACACTAGTGAACTCATTTTTAGTGAGAAATCCATTCCGTCAGTCCGATTTCATGTACATGGGATGGCACCCTTAAAGGTAAATTTAGTAACATTATTTTTTTCTATCGTTGTAGATTTCAAAAAAAAAGGTTTCTGAATATTCGTTCCAATTTTTAGATTCAACCAACTTAGCTGAACATATCATTTCGTTCCGTAAAAATTCTCTACCTACCCCATGTAGCCGGAATGGAATTTTGGTAACAAATCTCACTCTTATAATTCAGTATTTTTTAGTATTTAAAGTAATGTTATAGATACTTTGTGGTAACTATACCGTAATGTTATAGATAATTTGTGAATAAACATTACTACACTTCCTCGCAGATGAGAAATTTCAATCTTTTTCTTCAAATTGGCATACATATTTGGCATCTTATCTAGAAATACCTGAATGCTAAACATTCTTCACTATTATGACAGATATTCAACTGATTTTGAGAACAAAAATGAAAGGAGTTGCAAAATTTTAAGTAACAAATACAAATCATAACCTGTAATGACCATAACTCGTCACAGCTCAGTGATGGAATGGGGACAGAGCAAGGAGTCAGAAAAGAAATAAAAATGGTGAACGCGAATACCTAATTTTCTAATGTTCTAGTGTCGCTTGCTTCTTTTCTCCTCTATCTTACCGCGTTACATATAATAGAAGGAAAAAGAAACTAGCGGACATGGTTTGCGCCGATTCCTATAGTTATCAAGTTAGCTTCTCTACCGTGCTACATGTAATCGCACCCATAGAGGAGAAAAGAAGCAAGTGGCATGATTTACGATGGTCCTATATAGTTACCTAGGCCGGTATTCATAGTTGAGTCTTATTTCAAGACCGTCTTAAGTAATATCTTAATGTAGCTTTCTGATTGATTCGTGACTTCTTAAAAGCATATTTAAGACGGTCTTGAATAAATCTAACTAAATACTAACTGAATACTGGCCTTAATAAGGGTGCGAATACATGTAGCGTGATATGCGGTACGCGGTACAGAAATTAAAGCTGCGTTCGGAAACACTCACTGGTGTGCTACTAATACACACCAGCTGTTCGGAAATACTCGTGTGTACTCGATATACACTAGTATGAGATCATTCGGAAACATCGAGTCACACCGAGTGACACTAAACTACCCGTGCGAAAAGCAAGGGGAGTGTGTTATGGCTGCAGCACAGACTTGTATAACGCATAATACATTAGGGAATCGACCAATCGAAATTCTTTTCCATGAAATGAGAGAAAAGAAAAATTTCATCGCGTTCTTGTCAAAAAATTTTGAGCAGTTATATTAATCTAGAAAATTTGTCTAGTTTTATTATTTTTTAATTTATTTTTATTTTAATTTTCTTTTTATATTGCTCTACCTTTAATAATATTATACAATATTATATAATATTATATACAACAGATTATTTATAAATGTTGTAAAATTGTATATGTCCAATACTATTTAAAACAAAACTAATAACTAAGATCGACAAGTCTCGCAGAAACTAATAGATCTTTGGACGATAAAGCAATATCTAACATCTAAAGTTTTATATCATTGATGTGAATTTTCTTTAAGAATTTACAATAATAAGACCTGTTACAATCAGAATGGTCAATTTGAATGGTCAAATCTTATGCTGATTCTACAATGAGTCGATAATCGAAAGGCTTAGTCGGTAAAGTTGACAATAGTCAACTTGTAAGACTAATGCTGATTGATCAAATTCATCGATTAAGATATGTAATAGGCCTCTACGATGAGATCAATGAGCCATAAGTCATAAATCAGAAATCAGAAACTTGACTACAGTGATTGATTCATTTCTAATTATATATAATAACTTATTATATATAATAACTTATAATTTATTATCTATTTATTATCTTTTTGTAGAATAAGATTACCGATTCATTGTAGAATCAGCATTAGATTAATCGAATTTTCACGATGAAAAATTTTATTGTCTAAAGTCGATACAACAATATGTAATTACCCGATAGTGAAATGTTTAATGGGCACCGGTAATCGTGGAATGATTTATATTCTTTCTTTTTATAAACATATACCGCTATGGTTCCTCTTTACAAACATTCCACCGTCTTTTTTCACCGGTGAATTGTTTAGCTCGAGATTAGAGTTAAGCGTGAACGGTGAGGTGACGCATATGCCATACGGAAGCCGTTCGAGAACATTCATCCAAAGGTAATACACGATATCCCCACTACTTCTCCACTGAAGTCATCGAAACACACCAATGATATTTCCAAAACATAGCCTAACTAGTAACGTTTTCTCTTGGGATACACTGAGTGTAACCTTATACTATAACAGTTGCGTGTAAATGTTGTATCAGTGCTGCACTACAAAAGTGTACATATATCATAGTGTATTCTACTTCATGCTATCGTGTTTAATTCTGCTGTCGGACTTCCATTTTCAAATTTTTAATGTCACACTGGCTCTACACTATCTCTTTGATATCGTGTAGCAAAACCTCACTTCGTCAATAAAATTTGCACTACACTATAGCCACGGAAACATGTTACACTGAATGAGTTCGCCTATTACCAGTCAAGGAAATACGCTACACTGTCCTGAGTGTTGCATTGGTGGGCAATAGTGCAGCCAAGAGAAAAACGCTATAGATAATTATAGGAATCGCCCAAACCGTGCTGTTTGCTTCTTTTCTCCTCTATTATATGTAGCGCGGTAAGCGGCATAGGCTAGTGACAAATTTACATTACTAAGCACTTTTTAATAGAATTAATTGATTTAAATGCAATTATTAAGTAATTTATTGAAAAAATAAGAGGAAATTAATAAAATGTGCATAAGTTAATATATTAACAAAAATTCATATTAAAGTTTATTTGTCACTAGCCCGTGCCGTTTACTGCATTGAGGAGAAAAGAAGCGGCATGGTTTGAGCGGTTTCTATAATGTTTTCTCTCTTGGCTGCACTATACAAAAATTTAAACAATGTCGAGAGTTGCAATCCGAAATATTTTGTTTATTTACAGAACATATAATAACATAAACATAATCATGCAATTTTTGCGTCTAAAGCTGAAACGTTACTCTATCGAATAATATAAATGTCAATTAAAAAAAAAAGTAATATAAATGCATTTCAGTTAAAAATATTACTTTCTTTTTATAACTATTGCGTCAATGAAATTTTACATAATACATCTTAAATATTTAAAGAACTCATATAAAAAAGTTACGATTTTTGCAATTAT
>NW_017259235.1:968626-969892 GCF_001594045.1 Atta colombica | reverse complement strand
AACCCAACCCGACCCAACCCAACCTGACCCAACCCAACCCATCCTAACCCGACCCGACCCGACCCTACCTGACCTTTTCGTCCTCACTTTTTCGTCCTTACTTTTTCGTCCTAACTTTGTCGACCTAATTTTTTCGTTCTGACTTTGTGGACCTTACCGAAATTACCGGAAAATTCTCGACCTAATCCAAACTATTTGATATATGTCCATATTTTGATATATGTCCATAGTTCGTATTTTTTCGTCACCCTCATTTTTTGTCCATTTTCGAGGAGTGTGGGACTTAGAAAAATTTTGGAAAAATTTTCAAAATCACCCGAAATTTATGTGTCCAAATTGTGTTTCTCGATATTTTCTATCGATTGGTGTATTCGAATTTTTATCAATTTTTCACTTCGAACTTCGAAAAATTTTGACAACTCGGCTTCCAAGAGTACACAGCCTGACCGAAACGAGATAGAGAGATGCGTAACGGAACTCAATAGAAAGAAAATTCCAACGGATGAGCGCCGATCCAGACTGGTACTTTTGGAATCAGTAATAAAAAAATTTGCGAAAATTCGAAACAATTCGAAGTCCCCCTTAGAATTTTCAACAATTTTCAAAAATTTTGTCCTAAATTTATACGTCCAAATTACGTTTCTCGACCTCCTGAGTCGATTGGTATAGTCGACTTTTTTCCATTTTTCCGATTTTTCCTTCGGGACTTTGAAAAATTTCACCGAAACTCCACTTTCCAAGAGTACCTAGCCTGAACGAAAAGAGATAGAAAGATGGTTCCAACAGCATTCTACTCGTATTCCAAAGTACATCAACATTCTCTGAGACACCAATCCTCTAGATCCAACCGTTCGCGAAATATTACCGATAGAAGTATCGACTTCAGGAACGGAGTCGATAGAAAGAAAATTCCGACGGTTGAGCGCCTGGATTCAAGCCTGGTCTATCTGCAAAAAAAAATCATGTATCACTCTGCAAACCAATTAACCTAACCTAACCTAACCTAAAAATCACATTTTTCAGATGTGGATTAAAAATATCAACGCATAAAAAATATGAACTTTTTCTAAATTAATTTTATAATATTTTGGGGTTTATTTAATATTTTCGGATTTTATATTTGGCCTAATTTTACAACTCACGATTTATCTCTTAATCGAGATTTAACTTATTTTTCATCTCTTTCCAATTCTTACATTAAATAGAGATGAGGAATAAATTGAACCTCAGTTAAGAGTTAACCATGAATTGTGAAACTGGTACCCT
>NW_017259235.1:968010-968526 GCF_001594045.1 Atta colombica | reverse complement strand
TTATATATATATATATATAAAATTTTTGCATACGAAAATAACAGTTTCTCGATTGTGATTGATTGATTGTACGGACGGAATTGCTATTTCTGTATTTGTTCAAGAATAGGGCCTTAATTGTCAATCAGCTCAGCTTTTTCAGATTTTCTATTGGAGGACACGAGCTAATACGAGCAACTATTCATGCAGAAATCCATTCGGTATATTTAGGTTATATGATTAGCAGATAAAAAAGCAAAAGCTACGCTATCCATTGCATAAACGAATGCATCCATGATATGCATAATTTATGTCCTTGTTTAATATTCGATGAATAATAAGGATAAATGATGGACATCATGTGCATCATGAATCACGGAAAGCACCTTTAGAGTTTACGATCAATTTGGCTTTACAACGCATGATGGAATTAGACAAGATGTATTGCGCATAAATACATAATACGGCACGATCAATCAAAAATCTAGCTAAATGCTAGACGACTCTCATAAAGAATAAATTAAAATAATATATATA
>NW_017259235.1:963382-967570 GCF_001594045.1 Atta colombica | reverse complement strand
TATATATATAAATTATTAAAACTAAATTAAAAAACTAAATTAAAACTAAATTAAAAATAATAACTAATACATACATAAAAACTCAAAAAGATAAAATCAAATCATCAAGCATTACATTCACGTTGTCGAGACTCCTATCATGGAACAAAATCGGAATGGATCCGAAATTATTCAATTATTCCCTAGATTTGTATTGTATTTTCTAGAGAAAACAGAATAATTCCGATCAGAATCGAATTCCGAATTTATTCCATGATGTCCAGTTGCAAAGAGATATCATTATTTTGCTATTGCGCATCTTCGGGCTGTACAGCACCTTATTTAATTCGAATATAAGAACTCTTCTGAAGCATTTGACTGACCAATCAAAAGAATGAATTTCACTAATTGTTCAATTAATAAATGCTTCGAAACATTTATAGCATCAAATAAACAGTAGCCAAAGAACTTTAATTGGTTGAATTTCTTATATTTTTTAGCTTTTAGTATGTTAGTTATAGTTAGCTTTATATTAGGTGTACAACTTTGCTTCCGCCGTTTTTTTTCCGAAATTCGAGGCTTTATTGTAAAAAACTGGTTATACATTTATGATTCAAAGTATTGTCCATCGCTGGCCACTACTTTCTCCCATCTTTCGGGTAGCGTACGAATCCCGCGTCGAAAAAACTGGTCATCTTTTGAGGCTATCCACGAATCGATCCAATTTTTTACTTCTTCATAAGACCGGAAGTGCTGGTCAGCCAGGCCGTGTGCCATTGATCGAAATAAGTGATAGTCAGAGGGAGCAACGTCTGGAGAATACGGCGGGTGGGGTAGGACTTCCCATTTCAATGTTTCCAAGTATGTCTTGACCACTTTCGCAACATGGGGTCGAGCATTGTCATTTTGCAAAATCACTTTATCGTGTCTCTCGTTGTATTGCGGCCGTTTGTCTTTCAATGCTCGGCTCAAACGCATCAATTACGTTCGATACCGATCGCCTGTGATTGTTTCAGTCGGTTTTAACACTTCATAATACACTACACATAATACACGCCGAGCTGGTCCCACCAAATATAGAGCATGAGCCTTGGACATCAAAATCACCGTTCTTGAAGCGTTGAAACCACTCACGACACGTTCTTTCACTAATAGCGGCCTCTCCATAAGCATTTGAGAGCGTTCGATGAGCCTCAACCGCAGATTTTTTCATATTGAAGCAAAAAATTAAAACCTTCCGCAAATGACGAGAATTTGGCTCGTAAACTGACATTTTTAATCGAGAATAACTTTATGATGCAGATACAAATCGACTAATGTTTCTATGGGGTTATGTTGACAGATGCCCAAGTTTATTGTATGACGTCTATGATCTATTTATTTCGATCACCACTTACTGCTAAAGCCATCTATAGAAAAACGGCGGAAGCAAAGTTGTACACCTAATAATTAGCTTTATGCGTATGCTTTATGCAAGAATCTGTGCTCCCCGATTAATGGCTCCTGCACACCAGACGCAGAAACATTTGCTGCGCGGCAAAATGAGACGCGGTAACCAATGGGAACACATTAGGAGCTGTAAGCTTATTGACTATCACATTTTGCCGCGCAGTTAGCGTTTCTACGTCCAATGTACAGAAGCCATTAGTTACTACTTAGTATTCCTAGTCGATCTAGTTTACATCGTGCACTTGATACACGTACTAGCTAATAACTTTTTATTAAATTATTTTAATTTTAGCAATGTATTTAAAGAATGATGTACTATTAAAATATTTAATTTCACATTCTATGATGTCGGTAAATTGGAAAATGATAATTTATTGATACTTTTGTCTAACCCTTAACCGGGTGCGTTGCAGTACTGAGTACCGCAAAATTTTTCTGAAAAATCATTGATAATCATGCAGGTCTTTTTTTATTAGTGATCTTCGGTATTCCTCATTTAACGTTTAATTTTAATAATAATTTTAATATTATATTTTATTATAAATATATTTTACTTGTTTTTATGACGATTGTTCAATTATTTATCCAATTATTATAATTTCTAAATAATAAATTTGTAATGCGGCACTCAGTGCCGCGCACGCCCACTAATTATTTGGCCGAGAGACGTGCCCAGTTAAGGGGATGCTAAAGCCGTCTGTTTTATCGATATTTCCATACGGTAAAAAAATCTCCGAATTGGATATACGGAATGCAAAAGTGTTATTACATAAATTAAAGTATGCACAAACAGGACCCCAGCTGCACTGGATGAAAAAAATCAAAAAAAGTTAAAAAATTCACTTTTGGCTCCTATAGCTGTCACTTCAGGAATATATCTGCTTGATATACAATAAGAGTTTTTTAGAGTCCATATTTTAAAAATAAGCGTGCAGCTGAGGTCACATTATTGAAACGAATGATACCGAGTTTGTAGAACTAAGGTTGTAGAACTAAGATTGAAGGTTTAGAAGAAAAATATTTTCCGTGTAGAAAATATGTGTATATGGATGCTTTGCGAAAACTGAGAATGTCAACAGAGCCGAAATTTCATGTAGCAGCAGTTGCGCGGTCTTGCGATAGATGGACAAATGGTGTTGACATATGTTAGATAAGAACGAATGTATGGCGTTTTGAGTAAGACAGAACGATATATATTGTATAATATAATGTAAGAAATGAATCAAAGATGTCGCCACTATAATCAAATTTGGAATTTAAAAAAATCTGTATCTATCGACCTCGATCAAGTTCGAGATAATCGATTTAGCATCCCTTTAAGAGGATCTTAAAGCGAAGCTCGAATTCCGACGAAGTCACCAGAGGTCGCGCCGCACATGTCTTTATATACTATCACATCAATATCTCACGTAACTTATGACATGCAGTCGCATGTTCGTATCAATTTTCGTATAACAAATTCGTCGCGATAAAGCGTCCAAGTCTAATTCTAAGAATTCAAACTTTTTTGTTCGTGTAAACTACATGGAATCACAATTTCGTATGTATGTACTGGTCGCATATCAAGCAAATGTTGTCTCGACTTGACAGCTGAGACACCATGTCATTATACTAAGAAATGGTAAAAAATATATCAATTTTGAAATTTTTGATCGTTTTCGGCTCCACTTTATACTCCACTTCCCAGACACGTATTAATGCGTGTATTTTAATCCTGAAAAAGAATTTTCGAATTGATGAAAGCTAGAGGAGAAAAGTATTTGTATTTGTATTTATTATACAAAAATTACATGATTTCATCGATAAAACAGAATTAGGATCCTCTTGAGGGCTAAATTTTAACATATTCAAAACTTATTAAAATTGAAGGAAGTCAATTGATTATGTTAGATACTCCCTTGTAAAAAAAAAGATATTATAGACAAATGTCAGAAGTCAGGAGGCACGGTAATGTTTCGCGCTAAGACCACGCGCAGCGACACGTCAGCTAATGTCAGCGTGAGACTGACCGTCTCGTATCTAGCCGATCGCGTATCTTTACTATCGCGAACCATCGAGATTTTCCAGACCGCGGAATCTCAATAAAGACTAAATTGAAATTCTTCTAAATAGGCTTAATATCGATAGCTTCCGCTCGAAATAAAATTCACGATGTCAAAGCTGATTAATATAAGACGAACGTAGAGTCTTCTGCGTATAAATACGTATAAGAAATACAAAGAGATATACAGTACGAAATACAAAGATACAGATGAACACGAGACAAGTGAAATCAAAATAAATATAATCTTATACAAATAATGGAGAGACATATATTGGAAAAGATTATATCTTTTCGAAAGATCGTAACTAACGGATCGCAGGTGCATTCTCGCACTAGAGAAATACGAAAAGCCGCTCTATACGACGGTGTATCATGATAAATCCTCGAGAGAATCCCACAGAGCGGGTATGATTTACCAGACGATCGGAGATCGATTGAATGATGGAGATGTAAGTGTTCATAAATAGAAATTATGCACGAACTAGTGTTTTAATATATGTACATTCAAGGAGCGTGTGTGAAGGGGGGAGGGATGTGCGTGTGAGTGTGTAGATATGTGTGTGAGTGAGTGGATGAATGTGTGTGTGTCTCTGTGTGTGTGTGTGTGTGTGTGTGTGTGTGTGTGTGTGCGTGTGTGTGCGTGTGTGTGCGTGCGTGCGTGTGTGTGTGTGTGTGTGTGTGCGCGTGTGTGTGCGTGCGTGCGTGTGTGTGTGTGT
>NW_017259235.1:956399-963282 GCF_001594045.1 Atta colombica | reverse complement strand
GTGTGTGTGTGTGTGTGTGTGTGTGTGTGTGTGTGTGTGTGTGTGTGTGTGTGTGTGTGTGACGTGCGCTCGCGCACGGTAATTTATATGATTAATTTTTATCTATTTACAATAAGCGTAATAAACGAGAAAATACCGATTACTCCCTGACAAACGACACATGCATACGCACCACACGCAAAGATGCACACAAATATAATATGTATGTAATTATTTAAATATCACATATTTTATATTTATATATGCACGTGTTTAGACTAAACGCGTTACATATTATATTGTACCTTTCTCTTGAGAATAACCTGTAATTGAGAATCATAACAAGAAATCTACAAAAGGCTTTTACATTTCTTTAGATACGTTGCTTTCTTTTTCGATAATATTAATCGCGCGATTCTTTTGCACCTGTTTCTAATCACGTGCATTGCGAAATGAATATATTATGAGACCGCGGCGTAAATCAATGGATCATCGATGCACTAATATTGTAATATATACCTGATGCGTGATACATTTGATCACATGCATCTAATTTTTTTCTTATGATCTAACGCTCCATGTTGTAATGCTTATCATGTAATATCATGATATTACTGTCACTTGGGCAGTGTTTATTTCTTATGATAATATAATCGATGATTGTCGAGAAGATCTTCTCTTTTATCAATATATCGATTATATGATAATGCTAACTTATGTATGATTATCGTAAATATGTTATAAATATGTATATATTATTCTTAAATAGAGCTATGTTATTTCAGTTTTTTGTTTCAAACACTCTTGTGTCGATTTAAAATGTATTTTTAATAAAATGTATTCTAACTACTGTATTATGGCACGTAAACGACCTTGTTATAGGCCACATTTAATATTTTGTTACGTAATTGTTAAGTATCTATCGACGGAAACTTTGTATGTATTATTAATTGTCGCTATCAAATATGATTAAAACGAGTGGAGAAAAGAATAATGCGCTTGCTTTCTATGATCGCAAATCGATTATACATATATGTATATGTATTTAATTTATTATATTATTATACTATTTACTGTGTGTGAAAAATTTCTTATCTAAGTAATTGAACTAAAGTAGTAATACATTATTAGTTTTGTATATGAAAAAAAATCTGATAATAATAATAATAATAATAATAATAATAATAAGTTATTTTTTAGAATTCTTCATATTTTAATTTATACTTTGTATTCTGAGATAAACGAAGAAATATCGAGCGATTTATCCAAATAATCGTTGTCCAACTGAGATTGCTTAACAATTTCAATGTTATTTCAATATGGCTTGGAAGAATAACTACGGTGCTACTTGACGTATTTAATCTAAGATTTGTAAAAATCTTATAGAATGTGACATGTGCGTCAGCTCGTAAAATTATTAATAAAATTAATGATTGCATCAAACGCGATAGAAATGTTCGCGTTCATCAGGGTTTATTGTATCGGTGTAAATACAAAAGGTGCTTGTTCTCAAGACCAATTTTCATCTGGTTCTGCGCAGCACCCAGGCGCCTCCATTTTTAATCGATACATTATTGATATATCAGAGTTGATTAATTCGCACGCACCATATGCTGGAAATACACAACCGACAACGTGTGTTATCATGTTTTCATGTTTAATAAAATACTGCAAGAATAATTCGAGAAAGATAAAAGATAAAAGATAAAAATATAATAAGTTATTTTCGATAACATACATACATATTCGTGAAATAAATAAAAATTTTGTAACTAACATGTTACGAAAAAAAAGAAAAAAATGAAGAAAATTGGAATAAAATAAATATGTAGGTTCATATTCAGAATTCATGCACATTTTATCAATAAGTACATTGGAGCGTTGAATAGCTGCGTATGTAACACACTCGATTTGTGATTTGTCGCTCCGCATATATTTATTGATTTTTTTCTCCATTGGTAGGTACATATCAGTTCAAATTTGTTATTTAGGGCCATCTTTTGGGTAAAGTTTACCTTTTAGGTAGATTATCCAATCACGTGCGCGGATTTACCTAACAGATAAAATTTACTGGCAATAATCGGTTAATAATGTTAAGTAAACAATAATAAAACTAACCAAATATGTGTTTTTTTCATTACTTACTCCTAATATAATATCTTTTTGTATATTAAAATTTGAATATTGTTTATATGATTTTTTATGTTATATTTAATAAAACAATATAATTATAACATATTTTATCTTGCTAGGCTCAAATAGCCTTGCAATATTAATTAAATTTTATTCATATTAAGACTATTAAAATATATTATTCTTAATTATTTACTTTTTGCTCTTTATGTTTGTACAAAATAAATGCATTATAAATATTAGTAGATATACGATTTTATGGCTATTATGATTCAAATTAACCATCATAATATGGACGATGCTGGGTATAACTTTCTATTGGCTGTTGAGAAATACTGTGCAAGAGCATCTTTGTATTTACACCATGATATCGGAGAGATTGTATTTTATAAGCTCCAATCAGAAGGATACTCTTAGGATTGGGAAGTAACTAGTTATCTATAACTAAGTTACAGTTACAGTTATTTTTTTTCATTAACTATAATTTAACTTAATTCCTTTTTTCCTTTTTTGAAACTGTAACTTAACTTAGTTTCCTCCAACATTTCCTCCAGTAACTAAATTAATTTAACAGTTATCTTTTACATTTTAAACTTATTTGTCAATTTAATGTAATTAAAAAGTTAATTAAAATCTGAATACTGATTAAGGCTACAGTCCGCTTAATGCTACCAATGCTTCGAAGTATTTTTTGATTGGTCAGTAAATTGTAAACGTAAATTATTTTTTTCTTTGATAGCCCTCATGATATCGATGTTACTCATATTGTTCTGTCATGAACTGAAAAGTTACTTTTTTAGTAACTATAATTGTTACGAGTTAATTTTTAGTCTCAGTAACTTGGAACTGTAACTAGTTACTTTTGAAAGGAAAAAACTGTAACTGTAACTGGTTATTTTTACAAAGTATTAACTTTCCCAACCCTAGATAATGTATCCTCGATGTAATATATGTATGTATATATCTTTTTTTAAGGGATCAACATATTTGCTAACAAGGATGAAAATTTGATCTAACATACATAGAAGAATATACGTAATGTATTGTCACGCTATAAGTTACTTCTAATTAATACTTCTCACGGAAGTATTCAACTTAGAATTTTATCAATCTAATCGATTGGAGTATGCTCGAGCAAAAGATCATATGTTTTCCTGATCTTCGTTGTCTTCACCACCGAGATTTTCCTCGCTATCCTGCCGATCAATTGCCACAAAAATAGCTACGAAGCCTTTGTTTGAAATTGTATCGTCGGTTTTGAATCTTACTAGCAGTGCCTCGTTCATGGAAATAAAATCAGTAGTATTCTGTAATATAACAATACTGTAATATAACGATTTGAATGTTTTTATCCTACAAAATCCGATGAGTTTTGACAAAGCGCTCGTATGTAGATAGAGGACTAAACTGAATCGAAGAGTCGTCTACCATTTTACAATTTTTCTAATTTTCCTTTTAATTATCCAATAAGTAGAATATCCAAAATTTATATGTAAAACAACTTTAAGATGTCTTCAAAGAGATCCAAAGCCGTCTATATTATCGACTAAATCAGAATTTTTGTATAACAATTGCTTTTTTCTCTTTTACAGATTCGAAAATCCTTTTCCAAGATTAAACTATACGCATCAATACATGTGTGTGAGGTGGAGAAAAAAGTTTCAAAATTGGAATCTTAAAAAACATTTGTTATCATTCTCGGTGTAACTCCACCTCACAGACACGTATTGATACGTATACTTTAATCCTAAAAAGATTTTCAAATTCGGAAAAAAAACGAAAAAAGTAATTGTTATACAAAAATTATGACTTAGTAATACAACGGTAATACAAATGGATCCCCTTAAGGCGATGCTAAAACTTTCTGTTTTACCCACATTTCCATTTAATGAAAAATCTCCGAATTGGATTTATGGATTGCAAAAGTATTATTACATAAATTAAAATACGCACAAATTGCACTGGATTTCATGAGAAAATCGAAAAAAAGTTAAAAAATTACTTTTGGCTCGTACAGTTGTCACCTCAAATATATTTGCTTGATATAAGAGTTTTATATCCGTATTCATAATCAGACCTTGTACTTAAGGCTTCCTTAAATTTATCTTTAGATGTTGAGAAGCCAATGAAATAATTCGTAGAGTATCTACAGATAAATTTAAGGAAGCCTTGAATATAAGGCCTGACTATGAATATGAATATTAGATTAAAAATAAGCGTACAACTGAGGTCCTTGTCGCGCGACAAAATGAGACGCAGTCAATAAACACATTAGGAGCTGTAAGCTTATTGACTATCGCATCACATTTTGCCGCGCAACAAGCGTTTCCGCGTCCAGTGTGCAGAAGCTATTAGAGAAATTCTGAAGTCTGTATTACCAACTAAACCATATAATTTTTGTATAACAATTTTACTTTTTCCTCTCTTACTGATTTGAAAATCCTTTTCCAGGATTGAAGTATACGCATTAATATAAAGTATATGCATTAATATTGAAGTATACGCATCCTAATAACTAAATATTCATAGAAAGTTCGATTCGTATTCCCAATATGCTGAATATTCGACATAGTGAAAGAATCGTCACAAAATAAATGTCGATGAAATGTTCAGAATATTCTATGAATATTCCTTATATATATCAAAATCACGAGAAGCGAGTGAACAGTACACATCTCTATCGACAAAGGATCGCGGCGAAGAGCATTTATGGCGGAGAGCGTTAACAATCATCTGGGACAGAAGAAGACTAAGGAGCGTAATATTTCGCCTATAAAGTAAGCCCCAAAATTGAGCTCTAAGATGAAGGTGTTTAGTTTTTCAAAGCAAAATTTTATTTAAAAATTTTGTTTAAATGATTTAGAGATAATCTAGAGATTTAGAATTTCCTGAAAAATTAAAATTTTGCGGAACATGTGGAACATTTTCGAAATGTGTAACGATTTATAAATGGAATTTTTAATCAATATTGGAATATTCCTTTTACATTCCGTAAATATTTTGAAATATTTCGAAGTACTCTTGTTATTTTGGGATTGTTATATTGGGGTTATTTTAGAAACCTTTTATGAATATTTCTGAAATATTTATAGTTTGCTGGATATGTGTCTGTGACATGGAGTCCATGCTGAGAACAACAAAAAATTTTGAAATTGAGATCTTTTTTATCATTTCTTAATATCGCGCTCCAGAATCGTGATAACATTTCATATAAAAGTTCTTCATATAAAAGTGCAATCTATACTTACGATTGCTGTGCAATCTATACTTACGAAAGAATAATCTACAGATTAATTGCATTAATTTGCATGAAGAAATAATGTGGATTTCTTAAAACGTTATATGAAATTTATGTATGTGTGAGTGAGACATTGCTGTAGTGATGTACGTGTCAATGGTCGGTATTCATAATCGGATCTTATATTTAAGACTGTCTTAAGTACAGTTTTAAAATGCCATGAATCAATCCGTATTAGCATCTTAAGATATTACTTATAAGACTCAAAATAAGAACGGATTATAAATATCGCATAATGGCACATAAATCATCTGTGTATAAATATTATTTTCAATGACTAATCTTTAGATATCTTTAGAATTCCCTTAAGAAGTTGTTTAAAAAACAAGGTATTTTATAAAGATATTTTAAGATATTTTATAAAGAACTCTGAAAGCAATCTTAAAGTTGTCTTATGCATCGAGTTTACTCGCTATTTGATAATCTTTAGAAATTAATATCTCGTTACACTATTGCGAAAATTGCAAAATGGTAGATGATTTTTTGGCACATTTTAGTCCGCTTTATCGGCATACAAGCGCTTTATTAAAACTTATCGGACACCCTATATATCGCTTTGTATATTTTCATATTATTTCAATATAATGCTATTGAAAGCATTCGAAAACACTAAAAAGGCATACTTACGGAATTACCACAAAATCGACCATACGGTGGACTAGACGCGTCTAAACCGGAGAAAACTTCAACAAAGTCATATCCACATTCGGCTTCATATTCCAATTGGAACGAAAGAAAAGATAAATGAACATTTTTACCTAGTGGCGCTTCTATTATCCAGTCACAGTCAGTTCTGTGATCATATTGATAATAACCATATTTGGCGTGAGAATATAAGTGCTTCACTCTGTCGGTTGCCATAAGATGACCACCGCAGGCTGTAACAAAATTACAGTTACTATATGTTGTCGAGCGCTATTAAACTGGAAGATTCTTCATTAATGCTTCGATATTATATTAATTGGATTCGATATTACATTTTTGACATTTGATAAATCTTTGTGCAAAAATTTTCATTACTGGCACTGTATTATAGAAACAATAATTTACCTGTACTATGAGTGGCTAAGAAACCTTTCCTCTGTACGGAAGCATCGCTCTTGAAAACCATATACATTTGATTGCTCGTAGCGAGAATCGGATGTGGTTCTTTATTACCGCAAAATCTACCTAAGGTTATGCTGTCGGGTGAATCTCCGTCATAAATAGCAATATGATCATACGCACATTCTTGATGCGGTTCCATCTCGAAAACTTTAAAGACCTGCAATACACATTGTCACGAATATTAACGATTTAATACATTTTCTTCTCCAACTACTTTTTTGTTTTTTTCTTATTTATTTTTTTAAAATAATGCACTAACTGTCTTATGTGTGTATATCGATATTCATAATCGCAGTTCTTATATTTAAAATCATCTTAAGATATTATAAATAGAGATGCAATCGGATATTCAGATTTTAAAAATAT
>NW_017259235.1:952388-956299 GCF_001594045.1 Atta colombica | reverse complement strand
ATATATATATAAAGAGAGAGAGAGAGAGAGAGAGCCAGAAACCTGCATATATTAGCTGGATATCTAATTGCATCTCTAGTCATAAATCGCAATCACAAATAGAGTCATATTTTAGCATCTTAAGACATGATGATTTTATTGAAATCAGACTATATATGAAAACAGAAAAACAGACTATATATGAATACCAGCCATAATATGTATCCGATAACTTTACAAAAAAATATATAGTACGAACCAATTTTATTCGATGGCCTGGTTTCGTAGTAAAATGCCAAACGCAATCTTTACGTCCAGGATAATAATCCGGATAATTTGGTGAGGTGATTGTTCCCATGGGCGTAGTAATCTCGTATTTGCAGCCACCCTCTTTACAATCGTGACCATTTTCATGAAGTGTGAATCCATTGTGGCAAGAACACTGATAAGAACCTATCGTATTTTTGCACTCGTGCTGACATCCACCGTTGTTATTGGCACACTCATCCATATCAGTGAAAAATACGGCAGCAAAGCCTGATTTTTGGACGCTGTTCAATAAAACGTGCAGTGCAAATGACAAGAGTATAATCGATTGTTCCTGCCGACAATGCAAGTCTCAACTGATTTATACCGATGTAAAATAATTTAATATGAAAGTTCTAAGGAAATATTTTGTTTAACATAACAAAAAATTGAAACCGTGTTCTGCTATCTATGCATGGTACTTTTATATTTATACAAAATTTGTATATATGTACATATATAGTATTTATAAAATTCAAAGTGATCTTGTCCTGACCTTAGCAACGTCACTCAATGTCAAATGGATATGATCAGTAAATAAACCTTTTTAAACTCTAAACAATTTTTGTCTAAAACATCTTTCCATATCTTTTATAATTTTTGAGATATTTCGGTGTCAAAGTTAAAATGGGACAACAGGTGTATATATATATATATATATATATATATGTATCCGTATGCGCGCGCGCGCGCGCGCATGTGTGTGTGTGTGTGTGTGTGTACAGGGTGTTTCAAAAATTCGCACCCGTGAAATACAAGATATGATACTTTATGTTAAAAGAAATAACTTTTTCCGTTTGCAAAATTGCATCTGACAAGTAGTTTTTACAGGAAAACTCGTTGAAGTTAACAAATAAGCGCAAAAATTATTTATGCAATTTTGTTAAAGGAAAAAATTGTTTGTTTTAGCATAAAATATCTTGTACTTCGCGGGCACGAATTTTGAAACACTCTGTATACGTAGATGTATATATAGGTATGTACATGCATTATATGATGTATACAATGTAGGTATGTATATGTACAATAAATCAATTTGATTTTCAATTTTTTGTGTGAAGAAAAAAGACAAAAGAACGCGCATTTTCTTAGAACAAACACCATTCTATATGTATAATATATATATATGCATTGATTGCTCAGTTAAGTACTGATGAAATAATATGAGTAAATGCATCGATCAAAACATGACGAAATAACACTATGTTTTTTTTCTGTAATATATAAGGATCTCATATTATACTGCATGTATAAACTAGATATTATAAGATAGTCGACACAAAATAAAACCTGTTATCAGATGTGAAAGTAATCCTCATAAAGTTGCCTTCGGATGTGATAAGTGGCGGTAATCGTGCACCACAAAATATCCCATGTTTTCTAAGAACGTCGTCTCCAAGTTTACTCGCCACTTCTACAGAGTCGTACTCGCATTCTTCCTGGTATACATTGTTACCTTCGAGATCAAAATGTGTAAAGTTTAGAGTGATACGATATTGAGGCGGAGCGATAATTTCCCAGACACAGTTTTTGTTTCCTGGATAAGTTTCGGGAAAGGATGGACTTGTAATAGTGCCATTACTATCATCGAAAAATCCACCACAAGCATCTATGGAAATAGAAAATTTTACTTATTATACTGGTTAACTAAATTAAACAGATTTTCCAGAGATTTTAAGAGAGAATCGCATTGCACTTTACCTTCGCAATGTTTGCCGTCAGAATGTAACTCGAAACCAATTTTACAAGAACATTCATATCCACCAAGTGTATTGATGCAATCATGTTCACAACCGTGATCCGTTAACACGCATTCATCGAATTCTTAAACATTAAAGTAACATCGTTCATCATGTACGATTATTGTATTAGGGTATTAGGCTGATTCTACAATGAGTCTGCAGCCGGAAGTCTTAGACTTAATCAATGAAGTTGGCCAATCAGCATTAGTCGTACAAGTTGGCTAGAGATCAACTTCACCGACCCATTGTAAAATCAGCATTAAATATAACAATGAAATTAACACATAAGAGTGTGATATACACGATATACACGATATACGATATACGTATAAGTTCTTGATTACTGCTGTTTTCTGATGTTTTACACACCTTTCATAAAAGTAGCTGAGAAACCGGCCTTTTGAACAGAACCATCGCTGACAAACTTAACGAGTAGCTTGTTTCCCGTCGACTTAATATCTGGTGGTATCTTGTATCCGCAATAAACGCCGATTAAGGGAGAATCGTTGTTATGTCCGTCACGCACTTCAACATAGTCGTACACGCAATTGTCATGATTCTCGATCTCGAAAGACTGGAATTTCAAGGCCACTTGATAATCTTGAGGTACAGATAACTTCCACACGCACTCTTTGCTGGATTGATATTCCTCTGGATAATTTGGTGATTCCAGATGTCCTACGCCATCTAATTCAACATCACCACCGCAAACAGCCTCATAATTCGCCGTAAAACCACGGTGGCCACTTTGCCTAGTGGACGTTACGTACGTTACCAGCATACGACTTCCACTCGACACTATTGGTTCGTGCATCTTACCGCTACCGCAATATCGACCTGAATTAAATAAAAGCGGAGAGTTTGAGAATTATAGAATCGCTACTAATTCCTACGAATAGCGTTCTCTGGTAGAACCATAATTTTAATGCATCCCTTATACATTTTCTAAATACTCTTTTCCATGTCTTTTTTCCCTGTATTATATATTCGCATTATTGGGATTATTGCAGAACGCAAACGCAAACGCAAACTTAATTTTTTAAAGAAGAAAAATTCTCACCTAATACTCGGCTTTTATACCAGTACCCATCTCGAATCTCAAGATAATCACTACGACAATAATCACTTTTGAATATGTCGAGAGACGTGATATTTAGTACAATACGTTCGCCATGCGTCGCCGTAATCCTCCATTCGCACCGTTCTCCATCACCAGACGGAGAATTATTCGGATGATTTGGTGATCCGAAACTACCACTGTTCTCTTGAAAAGTTCTACCGCATTCTGCAAAAAATTCACCAAATTTATTCATTAATCAGGTTAAATTGTTGAATTAGTTAAACGACACTGGCATACATGTATATTTTAAACGAAACAAAGTGAAACAATTTTTTTAATCTTTCAATTTTAGTACGTTCATTTATCTTAAATCTTGTTTTCATCAATATACATATTTCATACTGTGTCAGCTATCGAAAAATTTGATTGTAAAAGTTAATAAATATGATATTTCAATGTCAAGTTTTCCTTTTTGAAACAATATTTAAATTTTATAAATATTTTATTTAAAAATTCCAAGAACACAAAAACACAAGAACAATTGAGTTGACTTCTTACTGTGACACTTGTACAAAAGGTTCGTTTGTGCGATATCGCCCTCGCTCAGTCTGATTCTTTGTCCGATCTCGGGTCTCTTCTTTCCATGAATTTCCATAGGTAAAATTGTGTCCAGATAAGTGCCTTTTGAAAAGGTATTTTTTGCATAGTGCATAATAGAATCATAATCATAAGGCAAACCGAGTGAATTCACTTCTTCCTCAGTCAATTTATTGAAATTATATTCTTGACCTATAACAAAACATTTAATATTTTCGCCCCGATGA
>NW_017259235.1:948196-952288 GCF_001594045.1 Atta colombica | reverse complement strand
TGTGTGTGTGTGTGTGTGTGTGTGTGTGTGTGTGTGTGTGTGTGTGTGTGTGTGTGTGTGTGTGTGTGTGTGTGTGTGTATGCATGCGCGCGCGCGTGTGTAGACTTATATCAGATAAATTATTTTACGCAAGAAATATAAAACATGTGTTCTGTGTCGATGCATCTTCTAATAATTTTCGATGCATTCTTCTAATAATATTCCAAACTTCTTCTATTATACTTCTTCTATTATACCAAATATATAATATTTTGTATCTCATATATCAATAAAGATACTCGCATTTAATGTAACGAACAAATATTTTCGAAACGATAATAAATGTGTATACTAAATGTAAATGCCTGATATTAGAAAACATATTGATTTTTCAAAATTAAGACCAATGTATATTGTTAATAATTGCAGAGATCAGTGATGGAAGTACTTTTTATATACCATTAATTAAAAATGAAATATATTTTGGCGAGACAAATTCGCGCAAAATACATTTCATATTAAATATCAGCTGTCTCTCCGGCTTAAAAGAAATATCACGATCATATTTTTAATTGGATAATTTCAGATGATAAAGACAGTAAAAAACTATATTAGCGTTCTCTTAAGCTCTGAAACAAGAGCACTTTAAAAGCGCTAATCAGAATGTAGACAATTAGAGCATAATCACATTTCCGACAATTTTTTGAAGCTTCTACATACGTTTAAACAATGCAATAATTTTGAATAATGAGATATATTTTCTTATCATTCAAATGGTCCTTTTGCCTATTATATAGCATTTTGTCAATAATATATTATATATTTTACGATATTTATTTAATTATACAGCGTAAGTTACACAATGTTTAGTAAAATTTTGCCAACTATAATATAAATAAAATTCACATCGGACTCTACAATATGTGGCAATTGAATATTTGACAAATCTCCATATCAGATCTATTGTAACGAAAAGATTAATCAAGATCAATTTTGAAAATGATTTGAAAAGATATATGATGAATAAATAAGTAATAAGTGATGATTATATCGATGGTCTAATTACAATTATAACTTTGTTAATAAAAGAAATCTGTTCAAAAATTTATACAAACTCATTCCAGATAACTTGGCCAGTAAAATTTAGAAAATGACTTAAAAAGATAGAAACCATTTTTGTAATATCTTCTCTGAGATCTCGTCATTATTTCTATTCTACTTTGATAATGTACTTTTTTTTTGCAAAGCGCGATCGTATAATCTCACCCACGCACACACAAAACACGCACACACACACACACACACAAAACACACGCGCGCGCGCGCGCGCGCGCATCTTGTAATCACAATAATTTCGGAATAAATAAAAAATCACTTACCACTCATAATATTATCGCGGATGATTTGTACATGACGATCACGGTCCGGTCGAGTATGTTCATGCCAAAATCCAACAACGTGACCCAACTCATGTACAACTATACCAAACTTATCGCAGTTTTTTCCAATGCTAATAGCCTGCGGTCCGTTACCTCTCTTTCCAACGAAAGAACAACATCTGTCAAAAAATTTATTTTGTCGTTGAACATACACTTGTCCCGGACACAATTTTTTATTTTTTCTCCTTTTGAAATAATAATGTAAAATCGTATAAAGATTGATATTTTTTATTAGAGATATCTTGTATATACAAGATATTACATTGCTATGTAATTATTTTACGAGAAAAGGAGAAATAATGTAAAATGATATATCACTTCTAAAATAATAATAATCATTTGAAAATAGAGTTGTTCATGATACAAAATAATACAAGTACAAAAAAGTATCCTGTGTTGGAGTAAAAATCCAGCTATTTTTATGTACTTTGAATCGCTGAATATGAATCTGACATAAAAATAAGATCATCCAAAGCAAATTTTCAATCTTGAGCGAAAAAAATGAATCAAAAATGAGAAAAAAATGGGTCGTTTTTTTGCTCCACCCCAATACAGGGTACTTTTTTGTGGGCCTATGTAATTGGACAACAAATTGTACAAATCACGTGATATATGTACATATATATATATATATATATAAGAACAGATGTAGTAGCGGCTATTATGCGCGACTCACCCGCAAGGTCTTTCCGTAAACAAAATATAATTAGGATGCTCTCTAGGCACTCTCTCTACAAATTTCACGCAAGTGAAGTTTTCCCAGTGTCTCATCGCCTGCTTGAATAAGGCTTTGTGTGCGCCGGAAAAATTGCCATCGATCTCATAGGGAATCACACCGTGATCCCACACTCGTTCCTTTCTCGCAGTAGCTGCTCGACGTATTCTGCTTAAATACGCGCCGCTTTTATTGGCTAAATATTTTTGTTTGTGTTCTATATCGAAGAATTCGATGGAGCGAAGGCGTCGATCATGTATGGAAACAATTTCATCTGACGCATCGACAATAAGGCCATGCATTCGTCGATTACATTGATTGTGAGAACATCTCCGTAAAATTCTGAGGATATACAAACATAACAATAATGCGTAAGCTTATACACACACACACGCGCGCGCGCGCGCGCGCGCACGCACGCACGCACGCACACACACACACACACACTCACACATACACTCACACATACACACACAAAATGCGCTTACGTACATTCGCACAAATTCATGCACGCACTTATATATGTATGAATGTATCGCCAAATTCCGACTCCAGCGCACGTACATTACATAACTAACAATATTTTATACTTTTATTTTTTGACGAACAAAACATATAAAAATAAAAATATTAATTGAAAATGTAGGTAAAATCGAAACCAACAGCAACAATAGAAATATAAAACTTACGCAACTTACCAGAAACATTACATATCTGCTATGTGATGCAAAACATATAATTTGAAAAAAAATATAAAATGTTTTTTTCAAAAATAAGCATTTGCGAAACAGAAAACAATTTCGATAGTATAGCGATAAAAGCGAGTTGCTAGGCGTAAATTAAAGGCATTGTGCAGAACACATAACTTTTTACGAGAGCGGACAAAATTGGCAATTGGCGCTGGCAATTACAACAGAACACAACGTTAGAGATCACATTTGATTGTATCGCGATTGGAAGAATAAAATGTAAATAAAATGTAAATAAAACTAACTGAATCCATGATACTTAATCGAGTTTGGTCGAACAAACAACTAATGATGGATAAAATCGTTTTGGCAATTATTATATTTTATTTCGTAAATTCCTTTGCGTAAAAGAAATTTAGTTAATTAAAGAAAAGTAAATATAATCAATTAGCACGTTGTAATGCAAGCTATCTAATTCATATTAATAATTAATTCTCGGCAGCGAGAATTGGCGGAGACGAGTGATTAAAATAAGATTACTAATTGTAAGAAGACCAAGAAAAATCGCTGTTGCACCTGCTCTATCAAGATCTCGTAATAGTATATGGAAAATTGAGATATCACGTCGTACCGAGTTAGTGCATGTGCATCGTACGTGTACCATGCAGTCTCTTAAGGCCGCGAAGGGGTTCTTGAATCAACAAACCGTTACGTTAATTAGCGTGTCTCGCGTGTAAGCCGCGCTTAAACAGTATACGACCCTAAGCACTTGGTGAGAAACGAAAAGTACAGAAGTATACGTTAATAAATTCGGTTGAAATATATTTACCGTGCTTCCTTTTTAATTTATATGCATAACTCATTGCGCTTATAGTGCTGTGTTATGAGGAAATCAGCGATCTCTTCCACTACCTCGACGACATACATATGTATATAGTATGACTAGATACGATCTCTTTGGGGAAGATGGGAAGAGAAACTGGAAAATCTTATGCGCGACAAATGCGCGATATTCATATTCGTTATTATTGCGGTTAAAAATGAGAGTGTGGTCAGTGTTACTTATATAATGTGTGACACTTTTACATGTTTAAATATAACACTTTGTATAACAATTAACGTAATAAATCTTTTTCACTTTGAAAAAGTTCACCGTATGCTCAATTTTAAAATAGTTTTTCAGAAGAAATAATTAAGACAATTAAGAGTTTTAACAAGAGATGAACACTTGAGAATTGAAAGAAAAACAGTCGTTGTTTTTGAAATATAA
>NW_017259235.1:944216-948096 GCF_001594045.1 Atta colombica | reverse complement strand
CTCTATGCACGTGTGCATATCAGTGTGTTAATCCTATAGGGGGTGAAAACTCAAAAGGGTCGCGATATATACGTAGAGATTAGGGAGCGCACCGGACGTAGATCGAGCTTTGAAACAGGCTTACGAAAGCGCATGTTTACGTTTTATACATCCGACACTGCAATGAAACATGATCTTATATAGTATTCCCAACGAAACTCTAGAGAATTCTGGGGAAAAGTTTTTCTGGATCCGCGAATGTAGCGAATATTAAAAACGAGGATCAATGGAAACTTTAGAAAGAATGAGTGACGTTTTTTTTTAAATATATATATATATTGTACAACAGATTTTTTCAAACTTCATAAACTAGATGAAATAACGGCGCTTTATCGATCCGCCTATCCAAAATTTCCATCAAATTGTATTATTGTATATTCTTGACGGATTCAGCATGTTTATATATACATATATTCGGTTTATTTATCTATATGCATCTCTTATCTGATCGCCAGTTCTATATCATTGATAAATTGAGATTATGACTGCTGATGTAGTCTAAAAAATTGTCAAAATGATTCGATACATCCCGGATGAAAGATAATAATGATTAAAAAAGAGGAAGCTTTTTTGACGTTTATTTGACAGAGAGAGAGAAAGAAAGAGAGAGAGAGAGAGAGAGAGAGAGAGAGAGAGAGAGAGAGAGAGATTTTCGTGTAAGAATATATATGTTGTACACATATAATGATGGGTGAGCTGGTCACAGACATACGAAATATACGTGGTGCTCGAAACTCGTCGTTGCCAATGCTGACAAGTTATTGGCAGTTCGAAGGCTGAAAATGCCGGGACAGGTAGTAACGGACTCCATTTTCCAGCTTTACGACAACGTCCATTGTTATTGGCATTGCGAGATAGCTCCCGTTAGCGGAAATACCGTTAGCGATACTTAGAAATTGATGCGGTTACCAGTAGCCAAGTGAAAGAATAATAAAACCATGCCAAGTTGCAAATTTTGTCTTTGAAATTTACACAATTTAATTGAGCATCCACAGTAAATAAATGAGTCAATTATTTTCATTATATCCAAAAACGCGTATTATGGGTACTGCATGTAATTGTATATATATATATATATATATGTCAATGAAAGATACTATAACCTGCAGTGTCTTTTATGTAACTAGCATTATCAACTTATATTATCTAACCAACATTATCAATTTATGTTATCAATTACACATTAAGATTTACTATACTGCATATATATATATATATATATATATATAAAATATACGCTAGCAATGTAGGAAAAAAACAGAACAAATACCGAATCAAAGTAAAATAGAAAGTAAACGATACATCACATTGTACCGAATGACTGAATAAATATGTTAATGTATTAAATAACAATCAAATATCTGTATATGATTAAATTTGATCTTTTTACTTTTTGCGATGATGACGACGTCGTCGATTTGATGATACATTTTGCGTACTCGTTTCAGATAACGAGGATATTTCTTTGACGCCATCTGTATGTATGTGGCCTACATATTTATTATCCCCGAGAGTTAAAGTTGTAGTGGTTGAAAATTCGAGTGGCACGTCGTCATTCGATTGTCTGGCTTTCATTGATTTCGATATCCAAGTCCTCCTGGAGAGCTGTCGATGAGCTTGTCGTCCAGAGTGCCTTTTCTTCGAAACTTGGGTCGAGGATTCCAATCTGATAGACACAATAATAGACACGACTATCAGTTAATATCATTTTTTATACTTTGTATTAATGCATGTATATTAAACTATTTATAAATTGCAAATAAATACAATAGCATTAAATATTTCCGGGCGATAATATATGTCATTTTTATCTTCAAATATATAGAGAGAACAGATATCAAAAGATGGTATCATTTATTATCACGCATAGCATATTTTTGAGATTTTTGTCATACCATATATATAACATCTTTTTTTTCTGTTTAGAATTCATTTCAATACTTACGTTCCTCACACACACACACACACACACGCACATACACACACGCGCGCGCGCGCGCATGCACACACACACACACACACACACACACACACACACACACACACACACACACACACTACACAAAATACTTGAAAAATATGCAACGAAAAAGAAAAGTTGTTAAAAATATTAGATGTTTTATTAAATATTCTTGTATATCACATACGAAGCGTATATAGTAAAGTACATAAATATTGCAATACATAAATTCATGTAATACCTGAATCTAAAACTTTCGTCTTTTACTATAGGATTAATATCATCGTTTCTAACAGCAAAGCTGAAATTATCGGGTTCATCACCCGTATTATATTGGTTTCGATTTATCATGATAGGCTCTGGCTTCTCTTGGACGTCCATTTCATCGTGCTCATGAAACATTTGTTTGTTAGCATCGTGTTCGCTCTTAAACTGGAGAATCTCTGAAATAAACAATATCATTTTTCTTCAAGTTAAATATGAAAGCTACCCATAAATATATCTCGCTATATATACAGGTGTATAATATAATAGATACAATTAAATATTTTTTAAAATTACAAATTCTCTCTCTTGAGAGAGAGAGAGAGAGAGAGAGAGAGAGAGAGAATTCGTAATTTTATATATATATCGAGAGAGAGAGAGAGAGAGAGAGAGAGAGAGTGCGTGTGTGTGTGTGTGTGTGTGTGTGTGTGTGTGTGTGTGTGTGTTTATTAAATAATGAATTTGATAGACGTATTCAGTGCGTATTGCATATTAAAACTATCGTGCACACAAATTGACACACAAATGTTTGTTTAATAGAATATAAGAAACGGGTTAAATCATGAAATTCTCAATATATTTTACTGTCAAAGTATATATTTTTTTTTTATAATTTAAAATATTTGCCTTTTATTCTTTTACACTCAGATTAAATCAGTATACAACAGCTTTAATATGCACCAGTGCGCACTTAGTGCGTCCAACCAAAAAGCTAAAAGTAAAATCAGGGTCGCCGCAAGCAGGTGTGCAAGTTGTGTATTGCACAAAGGCGCATTAACAAGAAGAGCGCTAAATTAAATTTTAATCTTCCATCTGTAATCATATTTTTATTCTTTTCATCTGCAATCTGGATTTTTAATCCAGCCTTTTACTATTCTATATTAGCCTTTCAAAAGAAAACGTGAAAATTTTCAGGGTTACTTTTCGACATCTTTACTCTAATAAGATCCCTATTAACAAGATATTTTTTAGAAGAAGAAACATCTCCTTTATTTAAGAAAACTCTGAGAGTGAAATTTTACTTATATAAAAAAAACTCAAATTGTAAAAGAAGAGTTAAAAATCGATTCTAAACATTCGTAACACCAATTACGTGTGCATGCTTCTGCCAGATTTAATTTCTTTCGAAACATACTATACTGTATATTAATCTTAAAAAATCAAAAAATCTAATTACAAAAATTAAAACTATTGGTTGGACAAATATAATCATTTATTTGCCAAAATTTTTCAATATATGCAGGACCATGTACATGCAAAACTATTTTGGTATCAAGATAGTGATTATTTCTTTAAAACAGAAATGTGAAAAATGAAAAATTTCAATTCCTAATATAAATTCTCATTCTTCTCATTTTTGTTCTAAAAAAGAGATAACATGATTAAATTGCAGCGTTTTGCTTAAATATATTTTTAGAAATTATTTAAAAACATATCTTATTTAAAAGATTGATAAATAAAAATATTAACAAGAACGGCAAAATCTCCTTTGCATAAAGACGCCATAAATATGCCAGCGGCGACCCTAAATAAAATCATAACTATTGTATAAAATCATAATTGAGTACAATAGTGAAAACTATCGGGAAGTGAAAACTATCGTGACAGTATTGTCCA
>NW_017259235.1:932289-944116 GCF_001594045.1 Atta colombica | reverse complement strand
ATATATATTTTTTTTTTTTTTCAAATAATATATTATATTACCTGTCAAACCTTCCTCTTCCACCTGTAGACCTTCTTTTAATATCTCTTCTCTATATTTTTTCAATTCTTCCAAGTAACTTTTATTTAATTTTTGCTCGCGCCATTCTGTGTCGTATTTGATATTTGGCAGTGCAATATCACCGAGAAAACCACCTGAAATTAATCATCAATGCATTCATTATTATACGATTCTATTCTATAAACGAATTATAAATACACGCGTTGCGCATATAATAAATTAGAACTCTTCCAATCTACAATGTCGCAAGCGTATACGCATCCCTGCGTGCATTGGCGTCCGTTTCGGTTAATTAATTAGGCGCTCATGCACGCGCGCTCGCACGCATACGATCACACCTCGATAAGTATTAACGAGATTGAAATCGCTGAGGTTGTATTTGCAGCGACAAATCCATAAATATAGCTTTGTACGAACATATTGCATATATAGTTGCGAGTACAATTTATTCTATATCACACGTGCCTTCAGGGCTGTAAGTTACTTGTAATAATTGTCTAGTCATAGTATAATAAATTTTTAAAAAAGAATATCTAATGCAAAAGCTGAACACATACATTTTCTATGTAGAATTGCGAGTGCGGCCCTGCACAGCTTCCGTATACGAATGCATGTATATACACGATGCCGGTTACAAACCACGTAATGCCAAACCCCTGTCCGTTTCGAATCGGTGATTTCGTGCCATTCAGGCAGGAGCATCGTTCGAATGTTCACGTAAAATAATTTCGTTGTATATTTCACGTTCATTACAACTAATAAAAAAAATTCTGCAAATCAACTCTTCTTTTAATTTTTGCTGTGGTGTGTGTGTGTGTGTGTGTGTGTGTATTATATATATGTATACATGTATATTTAAAAATCGACCATTCATTTTACTATCTAACATTAAGATTAATGTAATAAAAATAATATTATTATATAATAATATTATTTTTATGTAACATTATCTTATATCTTTAATCAAACAATAGGAAAAGATAAATTCACAATAGCGATAAACACTGTTAAACTTGTTATTTTTAAAGAAAAATTTTGTCAGAAAGATAAAAACAGATTTTTTTTTAAGTGAGAGAAATTAAAAGTGATAATAATACTCAAGATGCTATCGTCTAGCCGTGGAATCGTGGCAAAGAGCCAATCGTGTTGTCGGAACTGTTTCAATCTCCGAATCGATCAGAGAAGCCTTTTCCATTTCCAGGACATTTGCAAAAGCATCTAAGATGTGAGAGATATGTAGAGAGAGAGAGAGAGAGAGAGAGAGAGAGAGAGAGAGAGGAGAGAAACAGATCAAACATTTTATGAAATACGGAATAGACAAGAGCTACTTTATAATTAGGTAAAATCTTGTTTTGATTTTTGTGAAATACTTACATCAATCAATTAATTCTCTATCATCGTTAAATATATTGTCTTATACGCCCTTGCAAATTTTAATTTTTTTAAAGATATATCTTGTTTAACATTAGCAGCATATTATGATAAATTACTTCTAATTATAACAGCCTAATCTAATAAATAGAATATATTTATTAGAATAAAAATATTTACCAATTTGTGAAAGACAACAATTTCTTCAGATTTAATCTTATTAAAAAGAAATTTTAATCTTTAATACATGAATCCTTGCCATAGTGTTATATACTGAAATCTGCAACTTTCAAGCTTATAAGTACATATACTCGAAACGCGACTGATGTAGCAAGAATAGAGTTTTTATCTTGAATTATTCTACATTAATACACAGCAACAGATTTATTACAATATTTGGAAGGATTTTAAGAAGGGTTACAAAGATAATGCATAAACTATGAAATTGAGAAATGCCTGATATTCTCATTGTCAACATTCCGGTTCTCAACATACAATATACAACGTACTGAACGCGTGTATTACTACATATATACGTCCATGGATTACGTGAGTATGTGTACGCGAGTATGTGCTGTATTGATTCGAATGGAGAAACCTCTCGCATCGCGGCGAGTCTCTATCGCGTCGGATTAAACGCTTGCGTACACTACTGACGTCAATTTTATATCTGCTTTCTCTTTGTTTTTTTTTTCTCTTTCTTGTTCTGCGCGCAACATAGAGTATTCGATGATAGTTTTTCTTTTATGATTACACGGCGATATTTTATACCTTTTAATCCTTTAACAATGACAATTCGATCAATCTATACGATACACTGTAGAATCGCCGGCGAATCGAGAGAAAGAAAGTTTGTTCTTGTACTTCTTGTTCAATAAATAAGTAATATTATAAATTATATCAAATAATTAACAAATAAATATTCACAGAATTTTTTATTCCTGACAGAGAATTATTTGTTTCCAACAAATAATTAAACCATCTATTTTATATTTTTACAATTAATGAGATATGTATTTCTCAAAAATGTATATTTTGTCATCACAATCAATTTTTTTCATAACTAATTTTTCATAACTAATATCGAAGAAAACATCATAGGTATAACATTTACTTCGCGATATTTCAACATTTTTCTCAATGTATATTAAAACAGTTACTTAAAAGTTTATTTGCGAGACACAATATATATTTTACTAAAATAAATTATTATCTATAAACCGGTAAAAAAAGAATCTTATTTCTCACAAATAAATTATCTATTTACTTTCAATTAATTAGTTATGTTTTACAAAAATGTAAAAATTTTTTGTCATTAATAAAGATACAATGGATATTTGGCAACTCCATCCAACCTATTCAATCAGTTTTTACAATCCGATCATTTACAATCCGATTGTGAAAAAGTCATTTTGCGCAATTTGGATAGAAATAATAATACATATTTAAATTTTCAAATCATTTTATTATATGTATTCCTGTACTGAAAAAAAAAATTGGCTGCTGCAGTAAATTAGATGATAAAATATGGCATAGCATTTTAATTAGCTGTAGTAGCCAATTCTTGGTTGCCAATTAAAATGCTGTACCGTATTCAGCAAATCTTTTCTTTCAATGTGACCAATCTATAAACTAAGTATTCTTTTATTATTATTTAAATATTAATTAAAACATATACATATATCGGGTGTTCAAAATAAATCGTTACAAATTTTTATCTCGGAAATACGGCATTATTGAGAAAAATGTTCAGACAAAAGTTGTAAGGTTCAAAAAGGTCTATTTGCTGATCTTATCAATTTGACCTTAGGCGTCACCAAGGTCAAGTCAAGGTCATATCGATTTTTTTTTAATGGAGCACCCTATTTTTGTTTCCAGAATCTAATAACTAATGTCGAGAGCTTTCCAAAACGCTATAAGAAAATATTTTTTCATGAAATACTTTTTGAGTTGTGATGCTTGAAGATTACAGTATCGTCGATATTAACATTACCCAAAGTGTTCGACCGATGGCTAAAACCTCTTAAATGATAATTCAAAATCATGTCCTGGATATTATTTATCAAAATCAAAGTCATTGAAGGATTGTATCTCTTATTATCATTTTTAATGAATTTTTATTGCAAGAATGAAAATAAGAGGAATAATCTCTAATGGCTTTGATCTTGACAAATGTTATCCGGTTAGAATCTGGAATCAAAAATAGGGTGTTCCAATAAAAAAATCGACGTGACCTTGATCTGACCTTGGTGATGTCACCCAAAGTCAAACTGATAAGATCAGTAAATAGATTTTTTTGAACCCTACAACTTTTGTCTAAACAATTTTTCTCAATAATACCATGTTTTCGAGAAAGAAAAAATATTTGTAACGCTTGTAACAGAGAGAGAGGGTGTCCCGAAATTCAAGGGTAATATTGCAGTATGAAACTTTGTGAAATATCAAATAATAAAAATATAAACCATTTTTTTCTGCGAAGTAGTCTCTTAAGTATAATCGTTTAAAGTTTGATTAATCGTAAGCGTTAGTTAAAAAGTCACCTATGTCACATAGGTGACTTTTTAACTAACGCTTACGATTAATCAAACTTTAAACGATTATACTTAAGAGACTACTTCGCAGAAAAAAATGGTTTATATTTTTATTATTTGATTTTTCACAAAGTTTCATGTGACGTGCGTGCAATGGTGGATACGTTCCGAGTTACGCTTGAAGCGCATGATGCATTATTTGTCCTTGTTGTTCATCAAAAAAGGATAAAAAAGGATAAAACGATACATCATGCACTTCATGCGTAACTCGGAACGCACCCGGTATCAGATACTAAACAAAGTATTATCGCTGTGCTAAATATTATATACATTATCACACGAATGACAGATAACCAACGCTTATGATTGGTCAAACTTTCAACATTTATACTTAAAAAACTACTTGAAGGAAAAGAATGGCTTACATTTTTATTATTTAATTTTTCACGAATTTTCACGCTGCCAGGAGGTTATTATTCCCAAATTTTGAGACAGCCTGTACATATATGAATTTAAATTTGAAGTAATACACAACATAAAATATAATGTAACATATGTTATTGGTTCAACAATTAAATTTAAATGTAAAATATTAAAATATATTTATATATGTGACATTAAAATTATATTCTATGTATAATAGCCACGCGATTGTTTTTGCACGACAAAATAATCATTAAAGTATATAATGTCGAATATGCGAATATACACATTTTCCACACTAATTACAAAAATAGACTGTTTATTAAGAAATTCCTCTCGAGATTCCTCTCGAGGTGATTGCCACTTTGTGGCGAATATGTCGCGAACGATAATAAGTTTGTATTAATAGCGATTCATTGTGTTTATGACATTTCTCAATAACGCCATTAATCTGAGAACAATGATTATTGTAACGATCTGGCTGGTGGAATTGATCTCAATCGTAAAGGAGGTGAATGACAAGTCTTTATAGTTGTATGTGGCATCTGTTTCTATCTTCTTTCTTACTATTCTTCCATCATCATTCATCTTTCACACCAGATGAATATTTGATTTAATCCTAAAGGATAAGTCCTCATCACGTTTAGCTTTTGCATCACTTGCTACTTCCTGAGTTTGATTGAATGCCATAATTTTGTTTCACGTTCATTTAGAAAATATATACAAAAAAAATCGAATAATTATTTCTTTTATAAAATCTCTAAAAAATGATCGAGGAAAGTAAAATTAAAAGCAGTCAGATCTCTGAGAGTCGCATTTCGAGATGCAATATAATCAGAATTAAAGAAATGCAGTTATGGCTATAAGAAACAATATGTGTGCGTGCGTGCGTGCGTGCGTGCGTGCGTGCGTGCGTGCATGTTGTGTGTGCGCGCGTGTGCGCACGAAATTAATAGTAAAGAAAAATGTAAAGAAAAATAATAATTGTAACAATATAGTGTTACTATTTTATTATAAATTATATACACCTTAAATATAACACAGAGCTCAAATATAAAATAGAGTGGTATAACAAAGATAATTATATAATTATTATTGTATACATTATATATTATTTCATCCATCTAATTGAGCACATTATATACTAAAACAATGATCGAATTTATCTGAGTGTGAGCTTGCTTATCATATCCAAAGCCTAGATGCTTACACTGTTAAATTTATAATGTCAAATTACAAATTTAATATTGAATAATTTTATTCATTTTTATAGGTCTATTGCTCCTTTTCAATATGTCATTAATTTTAGTAAAATAATAAAATTAAACTCAAGAAAATTGATTAATTGTCCCAAATTTATCTTTATTATTTACTAAGTGCATACATTAATATATGAACATTATTTACTTTAAAAATAACTACAGAAATGGATTGATTTATATTTTGACATACATGGAAGTTAACATTAAAAGTAACAAAATGTTATTTAACTGAAGGAATTGGGTTGCTTTTTTGATATTTAACAGAGAATATTGTTCTAAATAAATGGTAAAGACTCATCAAAATCTTGTTTCCTCGCTGGAATTAAAGAAAAAGCTTTACAAACTGCGTGTCGGAGGCATACCGAGGGTTAAAAGGTTATCTCTCGATGTGATAATCAAGCAAACAGAAGGAAAGCAAGGCGAATGGCATGTTACATCCCGGTGGTTTAACCAAGAAGATCGAAGAGAATCGATTTGCATTGATTTAATAAATGTTTTAAATAATGCTTTTTATATTCCTCGCAGATTTAATTTTTTTTAATCACTTATAAATATGAAAAGGACTTGTTTACTAATGTCTTTTCGGTAGTGTATAATTTATACATTTATATTATATATTTTCAGTATTAATTATTGCAAACAATAAACTTTAGCAAACTGTAATTAAGAATCGTGTATTTTATTTGCTTTAAAATCTCTATTGCCATTCATGAATGTTTTTTATAATTGTAACTTTAACATTTATTTATATTTGGTATTGTTGTACTAAGTACATATGTATTTTCTATACTAATGCGTCTGTAGTTTAGTAGTTTCCTTGTTTATACATTTTTCCTAATTTTATTACTGTTGATTAATCTACTTGTTTAAATATAATATTAAAATAATATGATGTTGCACATGAATGGATGTTATGTATAATATGATTTAACTTAGAACGTTCAAATATATGCGTTGATTCGATATTTAGATATATAGTCATCAATTACACACACACGCGCGTGCGTGCGTGCGTGCGTGGTGTGTGCGTATGCGCGCGCGCGCGCGCGCGCGCGTGTGTGTGTGTGTGTGTGTGTGTGTGTGTGTGTAATTTTACACCTTGCGGTATAACTTTACGTCGCATCGTTCGATTTGTTTTGATACTGCTATCAATTACAAGCTGCATATAAATACGTAAAAATATTACACATAATCTTGTTCGATATTGTAAACTATCTATGTACATGATATTCCACGCTTAACTATCATCCTAAAAGTTTCGATATTAATCAAGGTAATAAATATATGCATCATAATGCATAATAATAATAAGACTAAAAAGATTTATTCTACATTTTGTCACGTTACCATTAAATTTTCCAACAGTATATATTTTTATGCATTTCAAGTAGTGATACAATAATTGAAAATATATAGAATATTTTTTTAATTAGATATGTATATACTATTATTATATACTTGTCGTATATACTTTAACTTAAAATCTTTTAATTTAAAGAAAAAATTAGTTAAGAGGAAAGCAAGCATCCAACAAATAGGAAAGAAAAAGAGGAAGTGGAAAGGGTAGAAAGAAAGAGAACAAGAGAGAGAGAGAAGGAGAGGAGGAGAGAGAGAGAGAGAGAGAGAGAGAGAGAGAGAGAGAGAGAGAACCAAAGGACAAGATAGAAAATTCAGAAGAAAAGAACAAATCATGAACGAATGTTTCGTAAAGATGAAAATTTAATGTAAAGCAATGTGAAAATAGCTTTTAAGCGAAAACTTTGCAGAAACATTTATTTTTGTACTAATTAAACATTGTTCATTATGAATGATAAAACTTTTTTTTATATAAAACGAGTATCAATATTTTTTCATTTGAAAGATAGGTATTTTTGAACTTTTAAAGCTGATCGAAACAAATATTTCAAAGAAATTCTCGGTCATTCAAGAAATAGAATCATTTTCTCAAGATGAGACCATACGGTAAAATTTGTCATTTATTTTTAAACAAAAGAAATCACAGTGTATACATACAACTAGATACTTTAAGTATAATCAAGAGAAGAGAAGAGCGCGTGTTCTACAACACCATGCATCAGAATTAACGTTTCGAAAACACGCGACGGTGATCTGGCCAACTTTTTCTTTAACCTTCTAAAGTAATCTGGAGCAATATAGAGAAGTATGACATGCTTTTTCCTCATTATAACAGACATACATATAAATGTAGAGCGTACTGATCTTTGTAGGGGGAAACTTGTTTCAAATCTTTCAAATTGGAAGCTAAGTTTTCGTAAATCGTAACGTAATCGTAGGAAAAAACAAACTTTTTTGAATTGTAATTTTTTTTGCATAAAACAATTATGTATATGTATAATTTATACCTAATAAATAAAAATTTAAATGGCCGTATCTCACGCCCAATAAACCACATGTCGAAATTTATCGTTTTCTATCCATACATGTTTATACACACATATATATATATATATATATATATATATTATGTGTATATATATATATATATATATATATATATATATATATATATGTTAACACACACACACACACACACACACACACACACACATAAAATGTATTTTATTACATACATATACATATATATGTATATGTTATAATCTCAATTAACGAGATTGAGTCTAATGGGGACATATTTAATTATAAAAAAAGTTTGTTAATTTAAAGATTGTGATGTTTGTGCAAATTTGACAATCCAAAACAAATTTCAAGTCATTCTACTCAATCATTGCCATTTTTGTGTTCAAGTCGCTAATAGATTCTTTACAAAGAACAAAGAATTTAAAAACTTTTATTAGCGATTTACATCAATTGTATTTGCAAACCATCGGATATAAAAGATTTCTTCTGCGTTTAACTATTTTTTTTGTAATTAACAATAATCGACACTATGACATTACAACATTTGATGTTGAATCAATAACTACCAGACAACACAAAATCCAAAATTGAGACAAAAGACATGTCTTTTAGACACAAAAAATGCATCTTTTATTTCCATTTTGGACATTTTGTGTTATATTACTTTGAGTTTTTTCACTTTGTTATTATATTTCTCAAAGATTATGTGTGCGATTCTTAAATATAATAATAGATATTTTATGTGCGAAAAGAAAGTGACGAAGAAATGAACAAAATAATGCACCTAAGAAACACAAACGTTGATTTATCCGCATTCTGTTTAAATTATATTGTTTAAAACGACTATTATTATTCTTATATATTAAAACGATGATTCTATTTAAAGGAAAAATTTTATTCTTATTTTTTTTCAAGGTAAGCTACCACACTACGTCTGAAAAATATGCCGTGTCATATCATTCTTCATCCCCATCATCTCCTTCTTTTTTATTCTATTGCTGACTCGTCTACAGTTCGCGAGACACTTCCAAGATAATCATTTCGAGAAGATGAAAAGACATCCCTATCTCTTCGTTCTTGCAATCCTCAAGTCTCAGTCGAATTCATCTTGAATACAACGAGATAGGTCTCTAAAGCTCTAAAAGAAAAGGAATTACCTAATGGAAAACAAAAATCATTTATTCGAGAATAATCAGTGTCCCTTTCAAAGACCAAGAACATTTATCCTTAATTAGTTATCTATTGATATTATTATTTTGTTTGTTGTCAATTATATTATAAATTGCTTATACCTTTGTCATTGAATTTTTGTTTAAACAATCACTTCAAAAGATAGAAAAGGAGGCATATTGAAGAATTAATGTGTTTTAATTAAGCAAATTCCCCTTCAATTAAAATTATAATAAAGATGATATACTTGAAGTTAAAGAAAGAATCAGACGTACATATGTAATTAGATTACTCTCACATGCATTTGTAAAAATCTGTTTTTCATTTGTAGCGATTACAATAAACCTATGCCGGGCTACACTGCATCATGTCGTGTTTGAAATGAAAAAAATGTATTTGATATTAAAGAAATTCATAATTACATCTATTTTTCTATAAATGCCTGCATTGTTTTTAGCTAATCCGATATACATAGTTACTAAGTAATTACATATACTAGTGTAATATAGTATAATATAGTATAATATAATTACTAGTCTTTCTTTACTTTTTTGTACTTACCTGCTTTGCAAATATCAGTGTCTAAATCTCCAGTAATAATGTGCGGAAACTTGGTGTTGAATAATTCCTCGACAGAAAACTTGTGTCGTCGTTTACCGCGCTCATTTTTATCAGTGTCATTTTCAACAGCTCGGCAATCGACGATCTTGGCCAGCAAGTAGACGATTGCGAGTACCAAGAATGTCCTCATCTCGAGATTATCGTACAAAATATTGATATGGCGACGGCGACGCCGGCGATGACGACGACGACGATGATGACGACCACGATGACGACGTCGACGACGTCGACGACGACGACGACGACGACGACGACGACGACGGCGGCGGCGACGACGACGACGACGACGACGACGACGACGACGACGACGACGACGACGACGACGAAAATAGTCTCTCAAATACCAGTTGGATCATAACAAATCAAACGTGCTACTGTCCGCGCGTATACATTTTTATCAATGAAAGAAATTCAATCGTGCAAATGAAAATTTTAATTTTTTTACGTGAGTAAGTCATTGATCACATTAGTATTCCGCACGCTTTCATTCAACAATTATATGAGACATTCAACATTCACGTGAGAACAACTCGTAGCAAACGCGAGAGAACTCTCGGAACTCGGAGAACTTCACACGGAATATCTATTGCATAATATACATTCAATCAATTATCTCAAACATATAATTTGGTTACTGAACAATTAAAATTTACGTTATGATTTGCCACGCGGAGCGGACGGCAATCGTCCTTGCGTGGAGAACGTGGAGAACAGACTGATGATATCCCTTGCGACAGACACGAACGCGTCGTTCGAAAGCGCGCGCTCATACTGACATTAAGTCGTGAGAGGGATGAAGAGGAAGGGGGATATATATGTGTATCCAGAGGGGATGCCAATCGGTCCCCTCCTCACAAACGTGCACAGCACGAGGGTGGCCGAGACACTGACCGAGCTTCCGCACTTGGAAGAATGTGGGAACGGAGATTTCTCAATAAGAGATTTCTCAATAAATGAGACACACGAATATTTTTCTGCGAACTGCAGAGAGAGAGAGAGAGAGAGAGAGAGAGAGAGAGAGAGAGAGAGAGAGAATATTTATTTTCATTTAAACAACATATCATTTTAACATTTGCCTTTAAAGAACCAAAATAATTTGACGAAATAATAAATTTTTATTACAAGACAAGAAACATATGTTGTTTAATGATTTCCTGCTTCGATTTAGGCGCTTTCTTTGTTGCCTAAACAAATATATTCATCATTGAATATTACAATTAATTTGCAATTATGAATTGTCAAATTAGAAAATGAATTGTACCTTGGCGCGCTTGCATTGTAAGTAATTTCTCTGAGATATAAAATGTAGAGACATTTAAAGTAAATGATGTACTTGATTATTCAAAAAAATAATTTCATTATATTTATAAGCAGAAGCATATATTTGTTACCTTTATGCGAGCACAAAAGAACCGTTTAAATATTAAAAGTATTTTGATTAATAATAAAGTACACAAAAAATAGTAAATTTATACATTACTGATTGGTGAATTTATGAATACATTCTTAAATAATTCAAAATAATTCAGGGTTACATTTAGTCCTTGGAACATGTGTTTCACATCCCATGTGAGATTCCGTGGCCGGCGTCCAGTATCGAATTACGGTCATGTTGAAATCATGACCGTTATGAACACTGCTCATTTATTTTAAAAATAAATACATAATAATAACAACAATTTTTGAAAATGTAGAAAGCAAGAAGCGAATTTCTTTCAATACCTTGCATATGACTGTATCTTGCATTCTGATTCATCTCTCAATAATATATTCAAACATGTAATTGCGGTAATTTAACTTATTCAATTTAGCTTGACTCGAGAATAATGTAATGCACGGTTTACAATGGGCAGTAACAATAGTTGATTAAGAAGTAGGCATAAAAATCGACCAATCAGTTGATTATTTTTTTCACATTCAATGCACAACTATGATTGGTCGATTTCTATGCCTATTCCTTAATCCACTACTATTACTACCCATTGTAGATTATGCATAAGAAATGAGATA
>NW_017259235.1:931225-932189 GCF_001594045.1 Atta colombica | reverse complement strand
TATATATATATATAATATAGATTCGATAACTTTTTTATAATTGAAATAAGTGGGTCGTAACTGGTAAAAATTTGTTAAAAATTAAATAATTATAAAGTTAAAATGTTAATAACTAATTAATGATGTACACAAGAATTTGTGAAGGCTCCGATCGGCATTTAGGCTGTGCGCGCGGGTGAAGTAAAGGGGTAGGAACCTGAAAATCGGCCGAAATGTGCAACAAAATCCCAGCTCGATTTGCTTCAGAGAAATAATTATGATTGGCCATAACATCGATGTTATAACTTCGATCGATATCGAACCGTAGGAAATAACACGTATGTAAGCAGTAAGCAAATTGACCAATCACAGTAGAGACCATAATATATATAATAAGGGCCAATAGCAAATTCAATGTTACGATTTCCTTACCGCTCAATGCTTACATCTTATTGCCTTTTGTATGTGCCATGGACTTCAGACTTGTAAAAACTTATGGCTTCTGCACATTGGGCGCGGAGACGCGCGGCAAAATGCAACGCGGTAACGAATGAACATGTTAGGAGCTGTAAGCCTATTGGCTACCGCGCACATTTTGTCGCGCGGTAAGCATTTTCGCGTCCAGTGTGTAGGAGCACTAGAAATCATTACAAATACTTATTATCGTGTATTTAAAATCGTGCAATATCTTAACAGATAGCTTCTTGCTAACCGCTAAAAAAAAAAAATTTACGAGAATAAAACTTGTATAGATTTTCAGCGCTGAAATAAATTTAGAACATAGCCGACATATAATATGAGACGCGATTTCTTCTAGCGAATTCGATTGGACGCACTTATAGTAAGCAATATTCCTGCTATTGGTGCACAAAATCGTACACAAATTAACGTCAAAATCGTGTGTTTAATGTAAACATAAAGATGAATTGAAGATCGAAGGAAGTGAAAAGATAATTCATTTATACCTCATTTGTGATGCAATTTA
>NW_017259235.1:928517-931125 GCF_001594045.1 Atta colombica | reverse complement strand
ACCTCATTTGTGATATATATATATATATATATATATATATATCACGATCTGCACTCTATGTATATCAAACTCTATCATATCATGTTGTCTCGTAGAAGAGATATTTTAATTCCTGAAATGAAATTCATTTTGGCTTGTATTTTACAGAGCTATTAAGCTAAAGAAATTTTATTTATTTTAAAATTTATAATTTCATTCTTAAAATTGAACATTTTATATTAAATAAAATGTTATGCCTCCTTATCTAAGGCGCTGTAGATCGATGTAAATTGTATCTTCATGTTATTATTTTACCTCCTAGAAATAATAAATATTACTATACGTCTTCGGTTTCTTCTTTTACGAAGCTGTGAAGACGCGTACAGAGCCAGTTTTGCAAATTGATTCTTAAAAAATTATAGATATAATAAATCAAAATATATTAGGTGTACAACTTTGCTTCCGCCGTTTTTTTTCCGAAATTCGAGGCTTTATTGTAAAAAACTGGTTATACATTTATGATTCAAAGTATTGTCCATCGCTGGCCACTACTTTCTCCCATCTTTCGGGTAGCGTACAAATCCAGCATCGAAAAAACTGATCATCTTTTGAGGCTATCCACGAATCGATCCAATTTTTTACTTCTTCATAAGACTGGAAGTGCTGGTCAGCCAGGCCATGTGCCATTGATCGAAACAAGTGATAGTCAGAGGGAGCAACGTCTGGAGAATACGGCAAGAGGGGTAGGATTTCCCATTTCAACGTTTCCAAGTATGTCTTGACCACTTTCGCAACATGGGGTCGAGCATTGTCATGCTGCAAAATCACTTTATCGTGTCTCTCGTTGTATTGCGGCCATTTGTCTTTCAATGCTCGGCTCAAACGCATCAATTGCGTTCGATACCGATCGCCTGTGGTTGTTTCAGTCGGTTTTCAGTCGGTTTCATAATACACTACGCCGAGCTGGTCCCAAATACAGAGCATGACCTTGGAGCCGTGAATATTATCGTAATGAACCCATATTTCGTTCCCAGTCACAATGCGATGCAGAAATCCCTTCCGTCTTTGCCTTTCAAGCAGCTGTTCACAAGCAAACAAATGCCGTTCAACATCTCTCTGCTTCAATTCGTACGGCACCCAATTTCCTTGCTTCTGAATCATTCCCATGGCTTTGAGGCGTTTTGAAATGGCTTGTTGAGTCACTCCCAATGATCGTGCCAATTCTTTTTGATTTTGACACGAGTCTTGCTCAAGTAATGCCTCCAATTCTGCATCTTCGAAAATCTTCTGCACCTTCTCTCTTCCACCGCTATGTCGGTCTTCGACGTCAAAATCACCGTTCTTGAAACATTGAAACCACTTACGACACGTTCTTTCACTAATAGCGGCCTCAGCATAAGTATTTGAGAGCATTCGATGAGCCTCAGCCGCAAATTTCTTCATATTGAAGCAAAAAATTAAAACCTCCCGCAAATGACGAGAATTTGGCTCGTAAACTGACATTTTCAATCGAGAATAACTTTATGATGCAGACACAAATCGACTAATGTTTCTATGGGGTTATGTTGACAGATGCCCAAGTTTATTGACGTCTATGATCTATTTATTTCGACCACCACTTACCACTAAAGTCATCTATAGGAAAACGGCAGAAGCAAAGTTGTACACCTAATATATGCACTTCGACTGCACTATAGTGTACGAGTGTTCGAATAATAATAGTAATGTGAAAACATAAAAAAAAGGATAATTTTCACATTGTTTTAGAAAAGATAAGTTTGGAAAAATGTAAAAAGACTTGCTCACACATAATTATGCATAATTTTATATATAATAATTTTATATATAATTATACGTAAGTAATTTTTTTACATTTCTTCAAACTTGATTTTTTTCTAAAATAATGTGAAAATTACTTTTTAATTATTTTTAATGTTTTCACATTACTGTTATTATTTCTATTTCACTAAAAAAAGTAATTTTACAAAAAAAAAAGGATGTAGGAATATGTATGCACATATTTCATATATATATGTTTATATTATATATATAATTATATATATATAATTTTTTTATATTATATATATAATTATATATATGTTGATGAATATTTATAAGTATTTATATAAGTTTATACACATTCATACATGAAAAATTTTTCATTCTGAGGAGCTTAGATATCAGAATAAATTTGTATTTTGACTTTTTTCTAAAAAAAATCGCTCTACATGATGAGTTTTCAAGAGCCTTTCTCTTCTGATTATATATGAATATATCATAATTAAAATACGATTCATCCAGTATTTTGGCCATAATTTCAACATAAAGAAAATCGTCGAATCTTCCATGCAGTCTCGATCGCTGTTAATCTTTAAACTTATTATAATATATATTTTATTGTACTATAAAGTAAAATTTGTATTTTATAATTCAACAACTTGCATTCAACAATTTGCATTTTAATTAAGTAACGGATTAAATGATGGTTAGGTTGTGCGTGCGTGCGTGCGTGCGCGCGTGTGTGTGTGTGTGGTGTGTGTGTGTGTGTGTGTGTGTGGTGTGTGTGGTGTGTGTGGTGTGTGTGGTGTGTGTGGTGTGTGTGGTGTGTGTGTGTGTGTGTGGTGTGTGT
>NW_017259235.1:923600-928417 GCF_001594045.1 Atta colombica | reverse complement strand
TGTGTGTGTGTGTGTGTGTGTGTGTGTGTGTGTGTGTGTGTGTGTGTAACAAAGAGTAAAGAGAAATAGGAAGGAATGTTTGGTTCTAAACAAATGGACGGAAGTAACGTATATATGTATATTATTAGCATAAAAAGTTAAATTAAAATAATAAAGGACGCTTAAGATAGCTGCCATGACGTACATCCGTCCGCGGATTTATGATACCTCCACTATTGATACATTAGATTTGTCGCGTCGCATGCTCTGACATGCTCTAAAATGCTCCTACTATAGCATTTACTCATTCTAATGCGCTCGTTGAAGTGAGTAGAAACTATAAGAGGAGCACATTGGAACATGCGACACGAATAAATCTATCATTCCCTCCTGTTACTCCCTTTCCTTTTATTCTTTCTACGTTCCAAAACGTCCTCTCCGAGAAAGATTCAAAATATATAGTACACCTAACGTATACTATAGCATTTAGAGTAAAATCTTTCTTGGAGAGGAAGTTTTGAAACGTAGTTTTGATATACAATGGCCTTATACTCGTATTCATAGTGTATTCAGGCCTTATATTTAGATACTTTACGAATTATTTCATTGGCTGCTGAGCATAAATTTTAGTTTAAAGATAAAATTTTAGTTTAAAGATAAAAATAGTTTAAGGTACAAGGTCTGAATATGGGCATTAATTAATTTTCGAATGAAAAATTAGAGAATTTCGAGTTTTCTGCGAACGAATTTATTAGAATACTAATAATTTCATTAGTCAATATCTAGTAAATTTGCTCATTTTTGTAATTTTCACTTTGTTACAGAATCGACTCCCTGATGCTCAAATAACTATGGATATTTCTAGAAATTTTTTAAATTCTGATTAAGAGCCGATTGTTCCAAGTTTCAGTAAATTTTATCTGTTAGGTAAATCTGGTAATCCGCGCACATGATTGGGTAATCTCTTACTTACCTAATAGGTAAACTTTACCCAAAAGATGGAACAATTGGCCCTTAGAGATTTATTTTATCGACGAGTTGGCAACACTGCTCTTGCAGTCTCGAATCATCTCGAATTACATTTGCCTCTATTCAGATTTCAGAATAGGGCTCATGATAATGTGCTACGCATGTGGTTGTACATATGTACACGATTGTTGACGAGTGTATATACGCGATATTTTCATACATATATATATACATACGACCAGTAGAAAAATTAAATTTAATAATGTCGATAGCACTTGGAATGTGCGAAACACCCGGGTGTAATGCCGTTGCAAGTTTGCAATGTCCAACTTGCTTGAAAATCGGCATTCAGGGTTCATATTTCTGTAGCCAAGTAAGACGCGTTACTCCATTACATGTTAATCATTTTATTAGGTTAAATTAGTTATTTCGCTTTCTCAATTTAATCTTCTTCCGTCACGAATTTGTAGAATGTATTAAATGTCAACCGATATTAATTAAAATGAGAATGTTTTTAAAAAGAGTTTTTAGCGATTCCCAAAATCTTTACTAGTCAAGAGATTCGCCAATCAAGAGTCATCATTGATTTGTTACTTAGTTATATTCTAGAATTCTTGTTGATTTTAATTATTCCTATCGCGATAAATAATATATAATTTCTTCACTTAACATTTTTAATACGTAATTAGCGAGAATAGTGAAATATAGTGATTCTACTTGGGTCTTTCTCTCACAAGAGAAAATTATTATTACACTATTCATGATTTGAATTATTATTAAATATCCAAAACACATGCATCTATGAAATTATTATTATTTTTATTTTTATTTCTGATCTGATTTTACGTGTAACCCATGATTAATGCCTTTATCACTTTATAATAAAGTAATATAGTAGTAATATAGTAGTATTTCTAATAGAAGTATGTCTAGTAGAAAATATTTGTTTATTAAATTAATCACACAATTAATGTAGCATTCTAATTTTCAGAATTGTTTCAAAGGTAGTTGGAAAATGCATAAAGTTATCCATCAATTGGCAAGTAAGTATCTTGTGTGCATATTGTTTATTAAGTCTATGATTTTTTATTATTAAGTGTAATACATTTGTGCATAATTAGAGGGAGAAAACGGAAATAAAATTTCTGACACTTATAATCCTTGGCCTACTTACAATTATACTGGAAAATTACGGCCATACAAGAAAGAACAATGTAGAGAAGTTCCCGAGAGTATCGCGCGACCAGATTATGCCTTACATCCAGCTGGGATACCACTCAGTGAGCAAGCTGTAAAAGGTTCTGGTCAAATAAAAATTCTTGATGATGAAGAAATCGAAGGCATGAGAGTCGCATGCAAGGTATAGTATACATGCACTCGCTGTGCTGGAGTAACACGGATGTGACATAGAAAAAGGAGGGAGGAAATAATATTGTTGAGATTTTCATAGATTCTCGATTTTCTTTTTTTATTTTTAACATATTTCAAATTAAATTTTGCATAGCTTGGTCGAGAAGTCTTGGATGAAGCTGCAAAGACATGTGACGTTGGTGTTACAACGTCTGAAATTGATAGAGTGGTGCATGAAGCTTGTATTGAAAGAGACTGTTATCCATCGCCATTAAATTATTATCAATTTCCTGCCAGCTGTTGTACTTCTGTCAATGAAGTAATTTGTCACGGTATACCTGATACCAGACCCTTGCAAGATGGCGATATTTGTAATGGTAAATAATTTGTCAATATCAATATCGTATCATAATACCATTTGCCACAGACCTGGAAAATTTGGAAAAGTCGGGGAAAAAATATAAAAGAGCTTGGAATTTTTAACTTTTTCCCATAGCTCTCTTAAATACTCTTATTTTAAAGAGTATTTATAATTTTTTAAATATATCTAACTTTTATAGAAAATAAAGGTTAGATATATTTAAAAAAAATATCAAAATATGGAAATACTGTACACTCAATAAATTATTTTTTACGTATTACTACAAAGGGGCACTTTTGAGATGCTCTCGTTTTTATTTTTTGTTCATGCAACACCATTTTTTTATAAATGGAAGTTTATTGATTATTATCCCTTTTTAGCGCAACAAACACAAAAGTTTCCAAGTTTCTCTTGTGTGCAGGAGCACACTTATTTTTTGTTTTTTCATTACTACTTTTTGCTCGCGTGTTTAGATCAGTGTCAAATTATTTATACTTATTAGCATCAGTAACGTTAAATTGTTTCAACAATAAATTTACTAATGGGCTCTCCAAATTCACACATTATAAACATGCATAAAAGCAAGTGAAAATAAATAACTGTGTAAGGATCAGTTAATTATAAAATTATAATTATAAAATGCAAAGTATGTTAACAATTTCGTTATATTTTATAATTATGCGACGCAATATTCGATCGAACATTTTGGCTAATTTAAATTTTAGTTAATAGTCATTATCGTTTCTTATAATGATCTGGAATTCACTTAGATTGATAAACTAATAAACAGTCGTACTCCTTAAACTGTAGTAATAATAGAAGAGACATTATCCGTCTCTATATTTGAGGAATTGATTTTGCCTTGAACACGAATTTCTAAACCTTTTATTTTTTTGATAATACACGTACCGCTGACAATGGCTAGAAATTAGTCCGTTGAAACATCTGATTGAATGTTACATCACAAGTATAATTACAATTTCGATATAAATTGTAATTACACTTTACATTTTATTGATTTTATAACATTATTATAGCGCACAGTTATTTATTCTCGCTTACTCTTATGTATCTTTTTTTTTCCGACAAATAATCGATGCACAGCTTGCTTAAATTAGAAATCATCAAAATTCACACAAAAAATATTATTAGGATATTAAGACTGCCTTGATTGAATAATGGCCCTCTTTTTGTCTGGCACTTATTTATTGTGTTGAAGATTTCTTCATTCATTTTTCTTAATGTTGTTAAAAACATTTTAAATTACATATTTGATATTGGTCATGGAAAATTTTCCGCTATCTGGAAAATCTTCAAAAGTCCGAGAATTTCAAAATTCATTTTCTGTGGCAAACCTAATCATAAGAAAAGTTTCTCTCTCTTAAACATATCAAAGATATCACCTAATTATTGCTTCTTTCTAGTTGATGTTACCGTATATCACAATGGTTTTCATGGAGATTTGAATGAAACCTTTTTGGTGGGTAATGTAAAACCGGAAGTAAAAAAGTTGGTAGAAGTGACGTATGAATGCCTGTCTAAAGCTATTGATATTGTCAAACCTGGTGAAAAATACAGAGAGATTGGTAATGTTATACAAAAGCATGCACAAGCGCATGGTTTCAGTGTGGTTCGTAGCTATTGTGGTCATGGAATCCATCGTTTATTTCATACCGCGCCAAATGTACCACATTATGCTAGTAAGTAGCTTCCCCAAAATGAAGTTAAATGTGTCCTTTCGATCAAAAAGTTATACAAACTTTATTATCTAGAAAATAAAGCAGTAGGTGTCATGAAACCCGGGCACTGCTTCACAATCGAGCCAATGATATCCCAAGGCACATGGAAGGACGAAACATGGCCTGACAATTGGACTGCTGTTACACTGGATGGCCAATGGTCAGCGCAATTTGAACACACGCTTCTAGTAACGGAGACCGGTTGTGATATTCTCACGAAACGGCTTGCAAATGATGGTAGGCCATGGTTTATAGATCACTTGTAGTAGCATTTTCTTCTTTATTTTCTTATAACATTTAAAGCAAAACTCGAGCAATCGATAAGAATCTAATATAAGTTGTCTTGTATATTTTATTAAGTATACTAACTTTCTGTTTTTGCAAATGTATAGTAATAAAAAAATAAATAAAAAACAATG
>NW_017259235.1:923055-923500 GCF_001594045.1 Atta colombica | reverse complement strand
TAAAATTGTGATTGAGATTTATACGGTGGTCAGAAATGACCGATGGAGAACCTGTTTTTTTATTGATATCCGAAATATGTATCACATATCCTCGTACCTAATTTTCTTTTGATTTGACAACATAGCTATCCTCGCAATCATCACATGTGATCTTATATATATATGTATATATATATATGCCAGTAATGACAATTTTGAACATTAAATTCTAAATTCATTGAATTCTCAAGGTGAGAAAAAGTTAAAGTTTAAAAACATGCACCTAATAAATTAATAATTTGTACTCAGAGTGAAGTACATGTCGAAATTGTTATTGATTTACCTATTACACATATGTAACACATATGTTGCATACATATATGCCATTGTCAAACAATAATGTGCGAATATTCAGAGTAACATAAGTAAAATTTTACAATCGTTTTCACTGCTTGTTTGTCAAAGA
>NW_017259235.1:917386-922955 GCF_001594045.1 Atta colombica | reverse complement strand
TATATATATATATATATATATATATACTACACTATTATCTTTTTTCTAGTAATCCCATCAATTATTAATGCAATAGATATATGTATGAGCGTTCGATAATATTTGTGTTTTCCAGTTTTTTAAGAACGCAAACGATTGCCAAACTCATTATGGGAATCATTATCGTGCGATGTCGTGTTTGCATCGAGCAAAGTCGCTGATTGCGCTTCTTCAATTTCTCCATCTTCATTCTCATATTCGTACTCGATATCTGTATTGTCTTTCTTTACATCACTTTGATTGTTATCGCTCATAGCATAGTCAGGTACTGTAATTTGTAGAGGTAACTTTTCATCATGTTGCACTTTATAACTTTGTCTATGATTGTGCTGCTGACTATTCTGGTTTGATTTTAGTTGATTATATTTTTGTTGTTGATCATCATCGATCTGAGACTTGTTATAATTTATTACATCATCTTCATCATCGTTCTTATGATTAAGTGGCATTGATTCATCTTTCTGCATATTTTTTTTCTGTTGTTTTCGAAGCTGGCCAATGAGATGACTGTTGATGTTACCAGCAGCGGCCAGCGCAGCTAATTTTTCAGCAGCCTCTCTATTAGGAAGTGTCGTATAGAATCTTGTCGACATAGGGCTGTCTTCGACTACTTTATCGAAATACTTGGTCGGATTTCTTTTATGGATCATTTCTCCATATTCAATATTGTTTTCAGATTGTTCGGTTGTCCCATCTAAAGAATACGTAAGTTCTTCGTTGGAGCGCACATTTTGTTTACGTATGTCAAAAGAAGATTCCGAATCAAGATTATAATCTGCCGTGACACTTTCAGATGCGTAATCTTGATCGGGTAAAATTTGCTGCTCTCGCCGCTGTAGTAACTGGTCAGTCTGTTCGTCATAATTGAAGGAATGCATTTGTGGTTGAGAAAAGCTTGCTTTATCTGCATCTGAGTCAGATATTTGGCCAAGTTGCTGAAGGATGCGTTGCTGATCTATAATAATCATAAGAGAATTTAAGAAATAGTTTTTATTCAAATTAGTATTCTTTTGTAACGTTTATTAAGGAAGAAACTGCAATTCTAATAATTATAATTGTTAGAATCGAGTGTACATGTGCGCGCGCGCGCGTGTCTGTGTGTGCGCGTGATAAATTTATCTCTTTTCAATCATAGCAGTTGTCAGAAATTTTTTCTCAATAAAAATGAATATTTCAAAGTGAATACGCCTGAATTAATAAAGTCGATTACCACTTTTATGAGCTTTCGAAAGAATTGAGCAGTCTGAAGAAACATTATTACGAATAGAATTGGCTTTAACTTTCTACGCTGTAATATTATAGTTCCTATTAGTGCCAATAGTTTACAGTGATTTCCTCCTAAATCGGCTTAAATATAATGTATTCAAAATAGATATGCATTACCTGTTGTATATCGTTCCACAAGTTTAGGTGGAAAATTATTTAACAGATTGTAGAGTTGCGAAGCTGATAATGGTGGTCCTGCTGTAGCAGGATGGCCTATGTGAAGATCCTCTGGTATCTGCTGCGCTATAGCGTACGGTATCTGCGGAATGGCAGTAGAAGGAAATCCGACGTGTAGAGAACTATGAAGATTCGTTTGCATTGGCATGTTTGACTGGCCGAATTGTACAGTGTTCGAACCTAGAACACTCGTATCTGAGTTAACTGGGTGATTTGCAAAAAGTTCATTGGATTGCGGCTGAGGATTGTTAATTATAATTGAATATAGCTTCGTTGCATCTAAATCCTGCGGTTGAAAAATAACCGATTGAATTGTTTGCTGTTCCTTTGGAATCACGTCGTTGCTTTCTGTAACTTCGTATTGATGTTGCGACGGAATCGAGTTTGTCACTGTTCCTTGCGATGATAAACTATTGCTAACAGTGGCTAATCCAAAATTGGTTCTTCTAAGATCTGTGCGAAAGTAATATTCATCGATGATCATCATCTGCATCTTGACTAGCTCAAAGTATAGCTTAGCATAGCTGTGTAATGTAATGAAAATTAGTAGTATACTTACTTTGTACTGGAACGTGATAATTGAGATCGCTCGATGATTGATATGGTTGGTGATCCGCGATATTTTCTAAATTAATAGCAGTATTATATGGCTTATCTGCTGGGCTTAAATTTGGTGCCGGAATCGTGTGAATAGGTCCTTTATCGTCATCGACATTCTCTCGATGAGTAGGTGGCAATATTATCAACTCTGGTCTGTATTCCGGACTGTATTCCGGTACCTTGTTTATAGAATATAATTCTTTAGTGGTAGAAGCACGTTGTGGCAAAATTGGCCGGTTATTCAAGGATATTGCTCGCATTGGAACTTGATTCTTCCAGTTAGTCGACAAAACATTGTATATTGGTCGACGAATTCTAAAATTGAGAATGAAATTATCGTGATGTAATGGAAAGCAAAATGCATATTCAAAACTTTTTACCTATAATTGGCGTACTTGTAAGGTACTCTCTGATGAGACAGGCTACCACCAATATGAATGGTGTTTCCCATAGATATTCTTTGATTAATAGGTCGGGGTTTTTTTAATACCAATGTAGAAGCATACGGTGGAGAAGGTCTTCTAATTTTATTCTTTGCTTCGGAGAGGCAAATACACACGGCGAGGAGCCAGCAAATCCAACTAGTTGTCTACAATTTGGTTTATACAACGTATCGAATTGCGATTCTCGCTTTCTCCGAAAAATTTCAACAGGCAAACTAAGAGAGATTGCAGCTCCTATTATTTTCAAAGCGCAAGCGAAAGTGAAACGATTTTTACTTTACTGCAGCATCACTATAGTGATAGATTACTTATGGCTCTTTGGACTGTGCCATTACGTATTCATACGTGTATCACGTATGAATAAACGTATGTATCTATACACGTGTATGCATGTCCGTAAAATCAAAGAGAAAATTGCTGCAAATAGTGTATCAAATGTGGGACATTGTGCCACATTGGTACACTAAGGTTGGCGAGAAAAGCGAGCGTATAAGTCAACTCGAAAAGCGAGAAGAAAATGTACGTGAAAATGTAAAAATTTACTAAGTCTTTGAATACTTACTATCTAATTAATTGTGATTTAATATCGTATTTTTCATGTCTAATCTATTGCATCGCTGAAAAAGCTTAAATTCTTATGGATCTTATCTCTCGCGAATTAACGTAAGAGAAGCGTAAAAACGAAAAAATGTGCGATAAGTGTGTGGCATATACCATTAACAACGTGTAAAATAATTATAAATAATAGTAGCTGAAGAAAAATCGTTTGAAATAAAGATCTTGCCTTCTTCAAACAATAATTACTTAAAAATTTATCTATATTTTTTAAATTCGTAAGTTACAGAGATCAGTTACAAACTGTTAGTGAAAAGTAGAAAGAGATAAAGGGAAAATGGTAATATTTATAAATGGTCAGTTTTCTAGAGAGAAATTTATAATGATTAATCGAATAAGTAAATAAAGCTATAGTTGATTAAAGTATGGAACTTGAGGCCTAATAATATTTTTGCGTAAATTTTTGCGTCAATTTCTAATTCAAATTAATTGCGCGCCGATTATTTGTCGAGCTCGAAACGCAGTAGATAAATCGAAACTGGAGTAAGTATAATATCACAAATCTGATGGAGATAATCACGGTAATGTTTCTCGGCGGTATTAAATTATTTGAGTAATTTAATAATTGATAAAAATTGATAGAGGGATCACACACGCACCTGTCATGAAATGTAGCGAAAACCCGAAGATTTGCATTTTGACTGTGGAATAGTATTATTCGCAATAAACTCTTTACAGTATTTTAAAATGCTCACTCTAGAACAATTGAGAATAAATTAAAGTGGATTGAAATTTTTATGCGTATTTCAAATATTTTTCCATTGGATTCAAATGAATTCAATTCAGTAAGACTGAAAAACTGCATTCCCTATTCAAATTTCGAATTGAGCAGTATTCACGATGTGAATAGAAAAAGCTGATATTATTTTTTAATTGAAAGGCATAGGTACATACATTCCTGATATCAAGCTGTGACATTTTGTCGTCATTTTTTATGTCAAAAGATATTATTTTGACAGCTTGCTACCAGGGATATATGTCTTGCAATTCCTATAATGAATGAATAAAAATGCATTTAAAGTGAAAAGGATTTAACGTTCGCGCGAATGCGTATTTCTGAAAATCTAAATCCATTTCAATCCACAAATTGTGTTTCAAGGCTGATAAATAATTTTACTGGAACTATGTAGAAATTATCAGATTTATGCAAAAATATTATTAAACAATAATAAAACTACTCGAATGTCGGCTATCTTCGCTTGTTTGCGTTTTATTGTCTCGATATAGTGTACAAATATTGCCGTATATAATAATTTCAAATCAAACTCAATCTTTTATATAACTAAGATGATACTAATTTATTATCCAATAGCATATATATATATATATATATATATATATGTGTGTACGTCCTAACAGATTGAATCTTTTGTAAATATTTTTTATAACGCACTAAAGAAATGACGTAATAGCAAGTACTTCCGATGAATAATTTCTAATTTTTCCACAAAATATGTGTACATATCTTACCTTCATAATAATTTACAATCTAGTCGATTGCGACATACAAAACTACACCGTTCCCGTTGTGAGAAATTGTCCGACTTTTCTTTTATGTGTATCTCGATAAGAAAACAATTTAATTTAGTTCAGATAAATAATCAAGTCAAGTATAAATTATACGCACGGGGATTGACCATCGAAGAAGCACACAACACGTTCTGTACACAATTAGGTCATTGTCCTTCATTTATACTCCGAACCGGCGAACGTATTATCCAAGACTAAAACTTATACCTCTTACCTCGTCAATCCGCAGAAGTTTCTTCGGAATATATCTGATAAGATTGAAAAAAAGAAAACAAGGTTTATCTTGATGGATAACGATTTTATTAATATATATGCAATTTTGTGTATAATATTTAAATACACAATATTTCTCTCGGCAAGAAAACTTAATTTTCTTTCAATATATTCAGCATATTAAAACACACACACACACACACACACACACACACACACACACACACACACACACACACACACATTATGGAGAAAAACCTGTTCTCGAGATCGTATTTGTTAATACGAGATATGTGGCTATGTATACGCGCGCACGTATAACATATACTGTATATACAGGAAAAAATGAGATCTTTCTTATCAAATCATATGTTTCTTATTCGTAAGACTGCGAATCGATTTGATTGAACGCGTAATTTGGTCACGCTCTCGCAACGTTTCTCTCCATATTCTCGTACCGTACTGGCAGACTCGCTTAGGAATGCAGTTGATGCGCGGTAAATTAAATCGTCACGCGTGTGTGATCCAGTAACCTATATATATAAAATTATAAAAAATGAAATTTATAATATAGAGGAAAGAAATGAATGCTTGACGTCATAAAATCTCACTTTTATATTTTTTACATAATATGTATTTACGTAAATCACTTGATAAATTCATAAATACATATATATTATATATAT
>NW_017259235.1:912125-917095 GCF_001594045.1 Atta colombica | reverse complement strand
TATATATATATATATATATGTATTAGATGTAGTATATACATATATTCTAAATATAGAATACACCAATTACGATATATATAAAATTGACGAAATGAAATTACTTTATAAATATAAAAAGCGAAATATTTACATGTTTTTTTTTGTCGCGCGGTGTAACGGAACTTCTCGACTCCCATTCCTCATACACTTGTAATTACATCGCTCGTTATTCCGTTACATTGTAAAAAAATTGAGGTTACGTTATACATTTAATTCTCGCGATACATAAGATTATTTTATATATGTACTTTAATCTAATCATCATAATTCACGAAGCAAAATATATTCGCGTGGACTTTCTCAGTCCACTCTGTATACATACGTATATGTCGCGTGGAAGAGATTCTTCCATCGTGATACCTGTATATATGTACATACATATATGTATATATTATACGTACTGCTTATGGCATTTACAACGGTACAACATAACGGTTATTATAAATACATCTCCAGTTGCGCTAACTAAAATTCGTCAAATATAACAGTTGATGCGTAATAGAAAAATCGCAATTATGCATACATAATGTATGTGCGCGCGCGCGCGCGCGCGTGTGTGTGTGTGTGTGTGTGTGGTGTGTGTATGTACACACTATTATTTAATATTTAAATATTTAATCTTACTTAAATATTTAATCTTACTTGGATAATTAAAAATAAATATGCAGTATAATGCCTCCACCTCCGATTTTCCTGTAATTTTATAAAGTTGTGTATTTTCACACGTAGAATATATTCTGAGAACAAAAATCATCGTTTAAGTCTCGTTTTCTTATTTAATTTCAAAGTTTTTTTATATCGATAAGTTGGAAAATGATAATTCAATAACATTTTACAACTGCGCATGCTCATTAATATTGTCATTTATGAACCAAAGCTACGTACCAAACTTCAGCGAGAAGCACAAACTCTTGCATAAAGCCAATTCTACATTAGTTGAAGGCTGATCGCAAATTTGTTGCGACAATCAATCTGAAGCTTGCATTTTCAAATCAACGCTTCATATTGACTGTCGCAACAAACTTGCAACTACTAATGTAGAACCGGCTTTATGCAAGTGCTATGCTTTCCGCTCATCCTGCTTTTCTCTCCGAGGAAGACTTTACCAGAGAGAAAACTGAGAGAGGATGGTCCATAACCTGTAACCGCAAAGTGCTGCCCTCTGACAAAGTGGATGTAAACTACAGCAACACTTTTGCTATATGTAGCTATATATACGTACTATATGAAAGCTTAGAATAAGCTAAAATGAGCCAGCAAATTGGATTCGACCATGGTGGGTCCACCATGTTTCGGCGTAGCAACAATAGCGTAAAAAACATAAAGTAATTATAAACGGCGAAAATTGAACTTATGGTTCAAACTTACTTTAGTTCGGATCTACAATAGGTGATTTAAGCCTTAACCCGTAAGAAATTGACCAATTCCAGTCGAGTGCGAGGAGAATAATTAACTGTGATTCGTCCATTTCTTACGGCTTAAGGTTTAAAAATCTATTGTAGAAATTAGGTTGGTGTAGACATTTGTTTACGTATTTGTGTGTGTATACATACGTATACTTACATACTACCACATACGTACAAATGTACATACGTGTATTGACATGCATACAACACCTGGTTATTGGAGGCGTAGTGTCGACAATTCGATCTTATAGCTCGTTTATAATTCGTTAATTTTATGAATGTCATAATCGTTTAAACGATTTTTCACGTATTTAAAACATGTCCACGAAATCTCCAGTAGACTTGCGAGCGGAGTTGGCGGAATTGGTGAAACGCAAGGCCGAGATCGCTGTGAGTACCCATGTTGAAATCAATTTTTATGTATACGAATATTATTACGTTGAATTTCATTACATGCTTACATGTATGTTTGCAAGATGCACATTTTTCAACACGTTTCAATTGTTCCATTTTAAATATAAAAATAATTACAGTCGATTTCTTGCGATTGAGGTTATGAGGATACTTGAAAAGAAGGTTGGGTAATTTGAAAAAAAAATTTGAATTCAATTAATCTTGTAAAAGCGAAAAATATCTGATCGATATTTTTGCCATGTTATGAAATACAGCAATTGTAATAATCACTAATAATGATTTGTGCCAACCAATATATAGATACTATCAGGTAAATGTTCACAAAAATTAATTTTTGTAGGAGACATTAGCCAACTTGGAACGTCAAATATATGCCTTTGAGGGAAGTTATTTAGAGGATACTCAATTGTATGGAAACATAATAAGAGGTTGGGATAGATATTTATCAAGCAACAAAAATACTAACAGTAAAGCTGATAAGCGTAATAGAAAATTTAAAGAGGCAGAAAGATTATTTTCTAAATCTTCCATTACTTCCATGGCCGTAAGTAAATACATCTATTTAAGGAAATTTTATTTCTTGTGTATATGAATTTTATTATATATGTAATACAAATTTGCTATTTATAAGATCAAGTTCAAATTTTATATACTCTGTTTTTTCTAATATATTCTTGAGAGACATGTAATATATAAATCTTGTTAAAATGTTGTTGTTGGATTAATTTATTTTATTTTCTATTATAGGCAGTTAGCGGACTCGTTGAAAACACACAAGAAAAAAGTAAGGACCTCAATGGATATTCATGATAATATTTGTTTATAAAGATACTATTCTTGTGTATTTTGTATACTTTCTTTATTATTCTCTTTTCTGTAGAAAAATAGCATTTTTTATTTTATAAATATGTTTAGTAGTTGTTTATGTTTGATTGAAATTGTTCCCTGATATTATGTTATTGTACTATTATGTTATAAATAGATGTATTTGCACACTGATTTTCTTGTTTGGATTGCTTCACGTCTGAAAGATTGTTAGAGCTAGCATCTGACAGATATCTTGTAGAACAATTAATATTCTCGATGAAACGAAAATTACATACATATAGAAACATATTCTGTTCCTACAATTATTCGTGGATGAACAATTATGTTCATCCACGAATGTAAAGTGTCGCTTAATGCAGATTGATTTTATGCGTAACGCTAGCTAAAGTTTTTTTTATTATCCAAATAGATTTGCTGCGGCATATCTGTTTGCTTAGTAGTATACAAATATTTAATATATAAGAAATTACGATGTAAATTGCTTTTTTCTCTCTTCATTTTCCTCTAAAGAAATTAATCTTCCATGTAAATAATGCTGCATGTATATCTTAAGTAACCATGCCTTTGAGAGAATGTCAATTAGTATCTTGCAAATATAATAGCGATAGATATAATATAGTATAATACAATTAAAAAGGAATATTTATTCCTTTTACACAAATGTTTAAAATTTTATGATACAAGAAATATGAGATGTAATGGTCGGTACACGAGAAAAAATTGTATTTCCAACATTCGCTTATACAACCGCATATCTTGATCTATAAATCGATATCTATCTTCCACTGCTTGCTTTCTTTCGATTTGCATGCATGTTATACCGTTAATATGAGATCCCTGTTTCCAGTTGAACGATACAGTGAATCAGAGTCTCAGATTGGAAATAGTGGCAGTGAGGACAATTGCAACTTTGGCAATTCAAATGCAATTCCTTCCAGTAATAACAAAGAAGCTAGTGGGAAAAATCATACTTCTATTCAAAGCGGACATGTCCAAAATAGTGGCACTCTTAATAGCTCGGACAATGCTTCGATTCAGTTTTCAAATGGATCAATGTCCAATGGAAATTTAGAACATATTACAACACCTGTCAAAGAATGTCATAGTAATAGTAAAGATTCCAATAAAAATAAATCTGGAAATAGCGCGAAAAAAAATAGCAATAAAAGAGCTAGAAATAGGTAGAAAAAGGTAGAAATTTTAATAATGTCATATACGTTAACGAAACATGTATTAAAACTCTTTGTGTCTTTATTATTATTATTATTATTATTATTATTATTATTACTATTATTATTATTATTATTATTACTGTTATTATTTTTAAGCGATACAGACATTGTATTTGTCACCATTTATGACTGAATTTTTTTCTCACTTGTAATCTTCATATGTATTTAACATTGTTGCACAAGATCTGAAATGTTATCTCATTAGATATTATACATAATTATTTTTGTACATAACAAACAAAATATTTTTATTTTTATCATAAAGTTATGATTAAATCAATATTTTGTCTCCTAAGTTAAACACGTTAGCTTTATTGTATTTTTTTGTATCATATGTGCGCGTTCATGTGAATATGGCAGTAAGCATAAGTACACATTCCACAATTATATAATGTAAAAGTACGTACATCGTTTTTTCGTTTTTTTTTTTTTTCGTAATGTTTCTTGCATTAATTTTTAAGGAGCTAATTTTAAATCTTGTGAAAAGTATTAACATAAAAGATACATTTATAAAATATACATACATATGCAAGTTAATAACTTTAAAATATCTTTCGGCTCTCTTTCTATGTGTATATCCGTCTGTGAGCGTGCGTGTGTAAATGTATGCATATGTGACTAAACAATTAACGCTGCAAATTGTATGCTGTACACACACGCGCGCGCATGTGTGTGGGTGTGTGTACACGTGCGTGCGCGTGTGTATTTATATATATATGTGTATGTATATATATATATATATTAGGTATGGGAAAAAGTCGTGGCGTTTTTTTAATGCCATCTAACGGGAAAAACACCACGAACTTTTTCCCATACCTAATATATATACACAGTATATATATATCCAGTTTTTTAAATAAAATAATTTATTCAATGATATTGGCTCAAAGTTTTAATTTAATTTTTATTAAGGAAGACAGTTATCAAGTATATTATGAATTAATATCTGTTAAATTCGATAGAAAAACATTAAAATTATCATGTGTCGATATATTCATTTTTCATAATTGATTTTATATAATTTTTATACAAGCACATAGCAATACTTAAA
>NW_017259235.1:911296-911976 GCF_001594045.1 Atta colombica | reverse complement strand
TATATATATATATATATATAAGTATAATGTATTCACTATATGTATATTTACATAATATACATATAATGTAACAAAACTCAATTAAAGATGAGACATGTACACAATATATAATAATTGCAAATGAGATCTACATCACGCCATAAGTGGCTGCATCTATTAAATAAAAATAAAAGAGCAAAAGAGAAGCGTATTCTTAAACACATTAAGGAACTTTCGGTCTTCATCGAAAATATAACAAAAATGTGTAATATTTTGTATAATATGTAAAAAAAAAGTATTACTCTGATATTAAATTTTATGCCTGTCGTTACTAGCAAATAATGCAACAGGTACAAATGTTTTTATTTCGACTGCAGTGTTCTTTGTGTTTTTTGGAAGTTCGTTTCTAATCACAACTACATTGAAACCATTACGATCATCTGCCATGTAAGAAACGATATACGGATAGTTCTGCTTCGACCACCGAATATTCTTCTTTAACTATATCTCCATCTCGCTTCTCCCATGCAGATTTGGAGTCGGTATATCCATCGATCACGCCATAATTAAAGGAATATTTAGGATATGCCTGAGATAAAAATGAAATCTTGATAAAAGAAATGATTATTTTTCTCAAAAAATTTTTTAATATAAGATATGCACATATGTACACATATATATATATATATATATATATATAT
>NW_017259235.1:909073-911219 GCF_001594045.1 Atta colombica | reverse complement strand
TATATATATAAAATATTTTAAATAATAAAAGAATAATATAACATTATTATCCGCAAATATTACTTGCTATACTGACCGTACTACGGATAGTACTACGGATCTGATCCGCAATTATAACATTTCCACGTAGCGAGAAACATATTGTGATCCGTATAAATACAATAATTGAGAACATAAATGCAAAATTGTTGTTAAATTTTTTCATCTTCCTTTTCGTTTTTATTTAACGAGTGTATAAAGCCTCGTTATTTGGATCAGTATACAATTTTCACAAATAAGCGCGCAGAGATTTCAGACGAGCACGCGATATGCAGTTGATTTGAAAAAATACAATGCGAACGATGACAGAGATGTCCCCGCGACTTACAGGACGTGATTATGCACGAGTGGCATCTATAGAATGCGACTCTCCTCTTTTTTATACATATCTTTTTATATATATATACACACATCAATACAGCAAACATTCACTTGCACTTTTGCTGGCCTGTTACGTATGTACGTACGTATAATAGTCTATTGCCTCAATCGTCAACCGGTGCGCCGCGCGATCGAGATTGCGCGATCAGCCGCATATTGTGAATGATTGTAAACTCGCAATATTGTTAAAAGATATACTATACATGTTCGATCTTTGCTATGTAGTAATATCTTTGCTATGTAGTAATATGATTGCCAGTCTTGCCACTTAGGCCGCCAGCAATCAAATTTACATTGTAATTTTATCACGATCACGACGCTTTCATAATTTTCATCTAAAAAAATATCTAAATAATATATGAAAGAAATAATATTAAATAGTAATCAATTAATTAATTTTCATTATAGAATATTATTAAGAATTTCATTAAGAAAATTTGAAAGTCTCTCCGCGATCGTATAAAAAAACACATCAAGTGCACAGTACATGATCCAAAGGATAAAAAATACGCAAATATATAGTATATATTTTATACTATATATATATGTGTGTATGTGTGTGTGTGTGTGTGTGTGTGTGTGTGTGTGTGTGTGTGTGTGTGTGTGTGTACGTGCGCGCGCGCGCGCACGTGTGTCACTCAATGTATAATACATCACTGTATCGAAACAAGTGCCGCTTTAACTTACTTATTAAGTTAAATCATCTTTCAATGGATCATTCAGCACTTACGTGCTCGGGATTTTCACAAGTGACTGTAGCGATAAAATGTATAAAATATAAATCATGAGAAAATTAACTCGTATTTTTCTCTATAAAAGATTATATAATGGTTTAATTTGTTTCCTTTGTATTTGCAATTGTGTCTTTATATTTGTCGAAAATGTTTCCAAGTGCAGATCTATTATGCAAATACTTTTACTTTACATACATGCGCAAAAATAATAGTCGTTCATGTATATAGTCGTTTAGATATTGAAGTAAAATCCGCACTTATATATTAAAACTGCAACTTTCAACAAATAATATAAAACTATGTACACACACACACACACACACACACACACACACACACACACACACACATCGATCGAGGATTGATATCATTCATTAATTCAACGGTTTACTTTATGGATAACAACTCGACTCACAGCAGATTCTGTCATGTGCTCATCTGTAAACTCATCTGTTTTTCCAATTATTCCCTAGTGGGAAAATTTTTACGAGAAACTACATTACAGATTGAGACATTAGGATCATCTTTAAAAATTCTTAGTTTCTTTGCAGATATTCGTAATAGCGTAGGCCACATAGAGTGTGGCGTTGTCTGTTTCGTGACACTATAGAGTCTGATACATGTATCATGAATTATTTGAAATTTATGGCAATCGATTTCTCTCTTCTGATATATTGTATCATGAACTTTTACGAAACATTTTTTTCCATAAAAACTCTACATGATAGATACAGTCCTTATACAGGGACCTATCAGAAGACGGAAAGAATGGAGAATTTCTTGATTTTTCAAACTCTACTTATTTCTTATTATGAATATCTACGAAAAACTAAGAATTTCTAAGATATCATGTAGTTTTCTATACTGTTTATCATGTTTATCATACTTTTTCATAAAAATCTTCTCATCAAGTTTACGAGAAATCGATTGCCACAAATTTCAAATAATGAAAATGTCCATTAAATAAAATAGATAAAATGAAGCATGAAAAA
>NW_017259235.1:906614-908973 GCF_001594045.1 Atta colombica | reverse complement strand
TATATATATGTATTATGTTTGACATTCTTTTGCTTTCTGCTTAGTGTATGCAATATCCTCCTCGCTTACTGACGGTTGTAATCCACATGCTATTTCTTCCTCCCTGATAAATGCAAGCTTCTCTGCCTTTTCTATATAAAAATCCTTTTGTAACTTTTTCAATTCTTTTTTGTAAATATCCAATTTTTCTTGCACAAATTCGTTACAATGCTTTTCCGTTAAACGTCTTAAAGAATCCTTTCTGGTAACCTGATAAGGTAACCTAAAAATTCATTAAATGTTTTGTAAAAAGTAAGAACAGATTTATAAAATGCAGCAAAATATAAAATAAATGTATATTGATATTTGATAAAGCACTTACTCGGGTAATGGTTTGTAAACAAGATTAAGTTTCTCTAAGATCCATTCGAAACGTCTATAATCCCATTGCCGTAAATATTTGAGCATTTTCCTTCGTTTTGCAATTGTTTCTAGCAATTTAACTTTCATTTTCGTGTTCTTGGGATATTTCGTTAAATATTCTTGCAACTGATGTATGTCATTAGTCATAATGGCAACTGAAAAGTAAAAGCATGATAATGTTAAATACCTATTATTCTATCGTATAATCTATCTTGTTTATAGTAGAGCTATACTTGCTTATAGCTTCTGGTGAATTTTGATCTAATCTATGCCTTTGAACCAATTCCAAGATTTTGTCTCTTCTAATATTAATTGTTTCTTTGCGAGGTAGAAATTGTAACGTAAATATCTTTTTAACAATATCACTGGCACTGACAAAAAATATTACATATAAATAGCATGTTTAAGAATTTAATTATAAAATAAAATTTTATTTGTTTATAGGGTAATTATTTAGAATAGAATACTCTTTTCCTAAAATCTTAGTAAAAATATACTTTGTCGATTTTCACTCAAACTGAACACATTTTCACTCAAAATGAAAAACAAATCTGGTAGAAAAACGCGGCAGTCAGCCTCTGAATCGAGTTATTAGCGTTATCAAGCGTAAGTTTGAGACTTTAGAGATTAAAATATTATATCTTGTCTCAACCCGACTCAATACAGCACTATGTATACGTTCTGCTTTAATTACACAAATTCACTGCTTTAAACGCACAATTTTTTGCATTACTAGTGAATTTGTGTTTTTAAAACAGTGAATTTATGTTTGTAAAGTAGAAAATTTGTGTGATTAATGCAGAATGTATACCTACATAGCGCTATATTGAATCGAACTGACAGTACTATCTTAACCTCTACAGTCTTAAATTTGAACGCTTAATAAAATCAATTCACGAGGCCGACCGCCCCATTTTTCTGCCAGATTCTTTCGTTTTTAGTGAAAACGTATCGACGAATATTATTATTAAGTTAAGTGAGTGAGTATTCTGAATAATTACCATCTATAGTTGCATTATTATTTACTTTTTCAATTCGGGTAACTCCTTGTATATTTTGGCAAAATCAGATGATTTAACATCAATTTCTAATCCTTGATCACCAGATTTTTCAGATGACAAATACGACACTTTCTCTGGTCGTACCCAAGTAATTTTGTAATCAGCTACAGTAGTAGCGTATTTTCTTGAAAGGTTACCACCGTTTGTCAACAAACTAGTGGCTATCCTCATCATTTGCTTACAATTAATTATTATTATATTCATATTTTCCTCCCGTTCTATTAATTATATGTATATAATTATATGTATACACAATAAGACTTGAATATTTGGATTCTTCGACGAACAAATGTAAACTCAGCACATCGATATTTCAAACTATCAAAGTCTGAAATATCGATTCGAAATATCGATGTCTCAACTCAACATTTTTAAAATATCGATATTATAAAATATCGATACTCTCGCTTTGGACTGTGCGTCTCGGACTCTCGGGTCTCGGATCTCGGTATCTGTCGTGTCGTCTACTCCGTTTACTGCTGTCTGATTTGACCTGTTCTTCGTTTTACTTTGCTTTTATAGGAAGCACGAGAAATGGCCTGTTCCGCTATACGATCGCCCGTTCTTCGTAACTCTACGGTATACTTACGAATTTTATAAAGACGATCATATACGTTTCCAGACATTTTAAACGTTTACTATTGAGTTTGTAATGCAGGTGTTATATAAATCTCATTAAAGAACACGACATGTGTTCTTGTAACTTTTTAAATGTTTCGAATAATTTTGGAATTACGTGTATCACTATAAATGTTCTGTAGATTATCTCGGTGGAATTGAAATTTAAAATGTTAGCTCTATTGAATGTTTCCAATTTCATTTTATTTATTATGTTGTGTCATTCTTAATATTATTATTTATCTTTTAGAAATAGAGAAAAAAGTGTAGCACACGCG
>NW_017259235.1:899842-906514 GCF_001594045.1 Atta colombica | reverse complement strand
TATATATATATACACACACCTGCTTTTTTAATTACCCAAGGTAAGGCATTATGCAGCTGCTGCGGCTGCTCAATGTTCCAATATTCCGACCCCAGAGGTTCAGGTATTGCGGAGCAATAAGGTGACAGTTGCTACGCTCGATAACAATAATCCTATTACTCAAGTGTCAATCATCTTTAGGTATGAAGAATTATGATATTATAAGTTAACAAATGATAAAATGGTGTTACAATATATAAATTAGTATAAAATAATCTCTCTCTTGTGCTTTTTTTTTATCTAGAGCTGGCTCACGCAACGAGACATATGATACACAAGGCACTGCACATCACATTCGAATCGCTGCTGGTCTGAGCACTTGTAGATCAACATGCTTTGGAATAACTAGAAACATCCAACAACTCGGTGGACACTTAACTGCCACCACTGATCGCGAAAGCATCGCATATACATTACAAATTACGAGAAATAACATGTAAGCAAATTTCTTTATTTGACACATTTATATATTAAATAATTTTGCAACACTTATATATTCTATTGCAACAGAGACAAAGCTTTGACTTTCCTAGAGGATGTCGCCACCCAGCAAGTATTCAAGCCATGGGAAATATCCGATCAATTACCCAGGTTGCGCTATGAATTATCCATGATACCCGAGACAACCCGTATAATGGAATTGTTGCACAAGGCAGCTTATCGTACTGGACTAGGTTATTCTTTATATTCGCCAAAGAGACAACTTGGAAAAATCAATACAGAAACTGTACGTACGTAACGTATTACGTATTAATAGCGTACAGCACAAAAGAGAAATTTGTTTTCTTCCTACACAGCTGCAACATTTCGTTAATACTTGGTTTACTGGCTCGAGATGCGCGGTCGTAGCAACGGGCATGTCACTATCGGACGTGACACAGTTCGCTTCGAATCTGAAGGTAGGCTCGAAAGATAATATTGTGGAAATTGCCAAATATCGCGGAGGAGAACTCCGCAAGGAACGCTCCTCTGAATTGTCCACTGTAGCAGTAGCCGTTGAAGCAGCAGGTTTAAACAAAGAGAAAGATGCTCTTGCTTGTGCCATATTACAAAGGGCAATAGGTTCTGGCCCTCGTGTAAAGTGGGGTTCCAGTGCGTCTCCACTGAACAAAGCAGTCTCCGCAGTAACGAACACCGATCATTTTGCCCTTTCGGCATTTAATGCTTCCTACAGTGATTCTGGATTGTTTGGTTTTATTCTGTCCTCAGTACCCAACGTCGCTGGTTCCGTAAGTTTTGTCATTTAACATAAATACAAATCTATAATTGCTAAAAATTCTCAATAGACATTTCATGTATATGTTATAATTTTTTTATCTTACTTTGAAGGTAACAAAAGCTGCTATTGAGTATCTGAGATCACCTAAGCTTTCCGATGCTGATATCGTGCGCGGTAAGACTACGGTGAAAGCGGAAATATTATATGCCACAGATAATGATACTGTATACTTGGAAAATATGGGACAGCAAGCAATTATCAAAGGATGCGTGTACAAACCGTCTTATCTCATTGCAGAAGTAGACAAAATAACTGCATCTGAAGTCAAATCGGTATGCAGATTTCATTTTTTCAGCAACATCGTTCACTTTTCAATTTATTCTTTCATTATGGAATATTTAATTTGTGGTATGTGTGTGTGTGTGTGTGTGTGTGTGTGTGTGTGTGTGTGTGTGTGTGTGTGTGTGTGTGTGTGTACACATAAATTTATGTAGTCACAAAATATATATAATAATGCACAAAACTTATATGTTAGGACGGAAGCCAGTCTTGCATAATGCATAACATATTCAGGCCTGTATTCAGAACGCGCTTATAATGATTTAAGCGCGCCAACTTGCTGTAGTTTACGTTACACATACTGAAGAATTTTAGAGATTTAAAACGCATTCTGAATATAACCTATAATGCATAAGAAAACTAACCAATCAAATCCTTTATTTCCTTCGATCCTTTCCATAAAATAAAAATTGATTTTCTTATATGTTTTATGCATTATGCTTCGGCCTTAAGACTTAATTAACAGCGTCTGTTTCTTTACGATACTTTTAGGTTGCTGGAAAACTTGCTGGAGGAAAATTATCCATGGCTGCAATCGGCAATTTATGCACAGTTCCATATATCGATGAATTAAAGTAGATATATGATAATGAAAATCTAGATAGTATCGTTTTGCGAGCCTTCGAGTTTTAAATACTTTATCCAGAGATATACATACGTTTATCAGAGTGTAGAATCTACTTAGCGATATTAATAATAAAAGAAAATATCGCTGTAATTAATTGCCGTTTAGTTGAATATTTACTTTAATTTTAGTTGTCGTTTAGTATAACAAGGAATTGCGGAAAGAAAATGGAAACATAAAATATCAAAATTATAGCCAATAATGTAAAAAAAATCAAGTTCAGCATTTTTTAATATTATTTATATTGTTTTCGTCTATTAGTTATTCATTCGTCTTCTGCATAAGATTAATAGAAAAATACATAAGAAATATATGAAGATCATACATCTTCAACACACTACGATGAGGCGAAAGATGTGAATGTGTCTTTTCATTTACTTAATAATTTAATAAAGTTTAATTTCTTCTATAGAATAGAATTTATTGTGTTTTCTCGAAGAAGATCGTAATGGTTTTCCATTGTTTGTCCTGTCTATCATAGGCCTCAAGTTGACAAGATTTTGCAAAAACTGAAACTGGGAAGAAAAAAAACGATAGTTGGTAGATAAGTTGATGAAAGAGTATTTAAATTACTTTTCATACTTACATGTTCTTCTAGGACAGAATCTAATCGATTGAAAAGCTCCATAATGTGCATATCTTGCGACAATAAATAATGTTGATAATGCGAGTCGAGAAGCACACAGAACCATTCATACAACTGTTGATCGTTCGGCTGTGAATTATCGTCAAGCGAGTCCGTTTTCTCATTCAATTTACACATTAGATATTCCAATAATTTAAGTACTTGATCGAAAGTTAAACCGGTTTTCAGATGAGGTAACAATGAAACACTGGAATAGCTGATACTGAACACTCTGTCGAGAAAATTGTCTCTGGAATAGGGATTACTAGCTTTCAATGTGCTATCAGTCGTGCCATTTTGCAGAAGAACGAATACTTTGTCTGGACTTTTTAAGATAAATACCAAAAGATCCACTAATAACTTCTCTGGCAAATCTTTAAATGTATCGAGGCACCAACAGATCGACGCGACATCGCCAGATTCCATCAATAATGGGATCACGGTCTCTTGTATCGCGGAATCGCTCCATCCCTCGTTCAAATAAGCGCAGATCTTTTTCGAGATATTCAAAGGTATTTGACCTATCGATGCGTTTCTCGCCAATGTTCGATTCTTGTCCCACTGAGCCATTGTCGCTTCCTGTATCACAATAATATCGTCTGTATCGTTACTATCATTGTCGTTCTTGAAGCGCAAAGACGAGCCCAACATAGCGGCTATCCTTTGCGGCGCCAGGTGATAGGGCGCGACAGCTAAATGTCTGTTTGCCGCTAACAATAATTTGTCTTCCACCTTCCAGAGCTTAGCGTCGTTGGTGTAAAGTTTTAGCTTCTGCACCGCTTGCGCCGATTTGAATTGTACATTGTATATCATGAGTATTGCCCCCTCGTCCGTGACATCAGCACCATAAATCGCTATGGTCGTTTCGTTAAGATGCGTCATGACAATGGGATATTTCGTATTGATATTAGTAATTACACTGATCAACCTATTAGATTCCATGATGTCAGAAGATGTTCCTGTCAACAAGTGACTATACAATCTACCATGTGACCCTGAAACAATTGTATAATATTAAACATGCGTTTTATCTTAAAAAAAAGGGGGGGGGGGTGGACTTGATGAGATATTTTAATACATACATAAAGTCAACAGATATGCATCGTTCTTATAATGTATTACAACGTGTCCCATGAGAACCTCTGACTTTCGTTTTAATTCTATCCTCCTGATAGTATCCGCTTTCTCTAAACAGGTACCGTCCTCCAATCCAACTACTACGTAGTTATAGACCTCTTCTATTTTCGTCAAGCAAAATAAACTCGTCTTTCCGTTTAAATATATCAGCTGACAGTTGAATAATTTCTCCTTAGCCCTAATTATACCCTTGCTTATCCATGTCTTTCTGTTGTCGATGGCCCACTCTAGGGTAGCCGTAGCTCCGTTTTGCTGGACAAGAATGGGTGACGAGTCACTATGTGGTAGAATAGCATAAAGTGGGGACGAAAACTTGTGTCCCTTCACATTGTTCAAGTCTGCCTCCTCTTCCGACCAAATCCGAATCTTTCTCTCATTAAAGGCAGCAACGTAACGCTGCTTGAATCTATCATAAATGACTTGCGTCGTCAATCTTTCTTTGCTGGACCAACTGCTGATCTGTTTTAAATCTTGTAGCTGGAAATACATATGGATCATCAAAATGTTTTATGGCCACAGTTTAAAAAAATACACATTTAAAATACGATAGTTAAATCTCTATATTATTAACCTTATATCGTATAACTATGTTCCTGCCGAGAGTCACTATCGCACAGCCTGGTTCCTTATCCTTCTCGACGCCGAGTAAGCTCTGCTGATCGATAAGTGGACAAAGTGTGTAGTACGAATTAAGCTTTGCCATTCTCGTAACATATAAAGCCTTTTTTTCGGAATTGGTATCGCTCGTCTATCGTCTTGTATCTGTATCATTAAAAAAAGATCAGATCATCAGATGAATCAGATCAGCACTCGTGCCGCGATTAGAAACACATTATGTAGTTGCTTTGCATTTACATCGATTCTCAGATAATTCTTATTTGTGACGTCTGGTCATAACTCAATGTTGAATGTTCCTTTTCCTGCATTCTGATAAGTGAGATTTAACTGAATTTTTGTCTAAATCTGTACAAGATCGAGACCGTATGCTTTATTAGTGAACCGGTTCCGTAAACTCATTTTAAATGAGTGAGGTTATGAATCTGTGTCAAGTAATAACTTTTTACCAAAATAAATAATTAAGTAATGACATCATTAATTTGAGTATAAAGTACTCGGTTCATTTCAGACTCAGTATGTAAATTTTACTCGTATGTAAATGGAAAAAAACTATCGTTACCATTAAATCCGATCGCTATTACTTCCTCGTTTTCTTCGTATTGTGCGTTAACCCTCCTATTACTTACGACAACTACTACTACTACAAGTCTACAGGCTATAGGACAATCAGAGTGACCATGACATGTGACTTGATACGTCACATTGACTTGAAAAAGTGCAGTCTGCCGAATTTGCTGTAAAGCTATAAAGTCACAAAAAAGGTGCTTTCCAATTAGATACTTGCCACATTTTGACACAAACGTAGCAAATTAATTCACATATTTTCAGTGTTAATAAATAACTTAACCCTTTTAATTACATATTTTTTGTTGTCACAATAACATAATAATTCATAATCTTGAAAGAATTAATAGAATATCCATTAACACACGCACACACGTCGCACATACGACACTGAAAATGGTTGCGTTCAGCAAACCAACAGCAACCGTTACAGAGCAGATCCGTGAGCGCTCGCTGCTGTTGGTGTATTCTTCTAGATCCACAATGAGTGCTAGAATAACAATGAGTGCTCACGAATTCGCTCCGCACAGTTGAGTTTGTTGAACGCGATATGAATCAATATAAAAATCGATTTAATTGTACTTGATGATTGCACCAATTGCTGTAATATTATATAATTTTAAAACATTTAAAATAGAAATTGATTCTATATTTATAGCATCAAGTAGACTCTAAGTTAAAATTATCATTATTAACGAATTAATAAAAGATGTGTAGGAAATATATATATAAATATATAAATATATATATATATATATGTGTATTTATATATATATATATATATGTATATTGTCACATTTTGCGCCCATTCAATTTTTGATTTGAGACAATAATAAGTGCCTCACTAACTGCCATACCCTTGTCTTGGCACTAGATTTATAAGCGTCACAAACGTAATTAATAATTCATGTCACGGAAGACAGATGCAAGTTTTACAGATATCCGACGACCCTAATCCTTACTTAACTCGCCACCACCACCAGCATCAAGATGTTTACTGTTTATTGTTTTGAAACGCGACGATCCCAAACGATTCACGGCGATTGTATGCCGTCATGATTGACGTATGTATGTATTGTATATTATTATGCCGCCACAAACGTAAGATTGATAAAGAAGTCAAAATCGATAAAGGTATAGCCTTGCGGCAAAGCCTGCGGCGTACACATATAAATTTAAAGGATTTCTTTACCCTCCTTGTCGCATCGAATCTTGTGTTGTATTGTGAAAAGAATGGCACAATAATCTATCAAAATGCGAGGTTTCTTTTATAAGCGAGTTTACCGATAGAAATACGCCCATTGACACATACATGAAACGAAACTAATATACGGCGTATAATAAAATATTCCTGCCTCTCTTCCTCTATATATTATATTTCAATTTTAGCTGATCACGAGCATATTTGTGTACACGCATCATTCCCAGATTTAATGCATAACCTGAAAAAAATGTTTTATATATATATATATATATATATATAATTATATAAAAATATATATAATT
>NW_017259235.1:899324-899820 GCF_001594045.1 Atta colombica | reverse complement strand
TTATATAATTGTATATAGAGTGTATCTGATAAAAAAATAAGCAAACTTTTTGAATTGAAAACTCGATCGGCAACGAGCGTCCTAGCGACGTGCGGTTTGCAGCACTACAATCGTTATAATCTTCCGAGTAACTGACTTTTTTAAAATTTACATCTCGTTTACATCTCGTTTAATTTCAGAGTTATTGCTATTTGAGTGTAACGTGTTTTAGTGTTCGTGGCGATTTTCGCCTCGAAATGAATTTTTGCAATTGTTGCAATTTCTGTTTCAATACATATAAAATTATATTAAATTATTTATAAAATTATATATGTGATTATATATCTAGAATTATACATAATTATATGAGTGCATTCCATTTCACGCATGATGCACATGGATGTATTATTTTATCTTAATATCCGATGAGGATAAAATGATATACCATGCGCATTATGCATGAAACGAAACATACCTTATATAAAATATCTATTTATATACAAATATATAAAATTGT
>NW_017259235.1:896242-899224 GCF_001594045.1 Atta colombica | reverse complement strand
ATATATATTTCCTTGACGGCTTATATTTAATTCGTATTTTATTATAATCTTTAATATCAAAATCAAGAGAATAGAAATATTTTCAATTCTCTGATTGTATTTCTTTCAATCCTTTTAGCAGAATAAAAAAAATATTCATTCACAAAAGATGAATTAACTTATAATTTTACGTACTCTTGCATCAAGACGGTCAAGACTCACAATTGAGTTATACCTACGAATTTTTCTCTACTTTCAAACTAGCCGCTTGGACTTTTTTAATTTTACACACACACACACACACACACACACACACACACACACACACACACACACACACACACATGTGTATTGTATGTGCGTGCGTAATATATCACATAAATATCTCTTACCCTCACATTTTTCATTCGTGACAACCTGCCGTCAAGATTTCGTACGTCCTATGTAGCAAACGAGCATATAGTTTATGCAGATGTTTCCCAAGAGTTTGATTCATCCTGGCGCTAGTTTTAGACAGGACTCTGTGGGACACTGTACCACCGGGTCAGAGCGCTATACATATAAATCTACAAAGCATGAAACCCTCGCAGCGGGGTTCGGGCCGATTCATAGGAAGTAGGGAGAAAAATGAAAATGCATTTAGAGTCTCTCCCTTGCATCAGTCCCCTGCTGGATACGATTGAAAGTTGTCAGAGTGGGGATGAGACTATATAGCCCTAGGATGGATCGCCAAGAGACAAATCCTTCGAGGAAGACGCGTATGCAATCGAATATAACGCGAGAAAGAAATTGTGACAAATCGTTCGGTAGCCTCGAAGGAAGAATATAATTTGCGTAAATACACTCATCGTTAATCAATACGAGACAAGAAAAAAATGGATATTACATTAGTGTTATCTATCATCATTACTATTCTGTCAATGAGTAAGTATTTGTATTTTGTTAATGTGTTATTCATATGAAATGCGCGATAAGGAGAGAGAGAGAGAGAGAGAGAGAGAGAGAGAGAGAGAGCACCTTCGCGAATACAAGTTGAATGAAAATTTCCATGACGTTGTTTGTATTTAAAATATGATAAACTATAAATGAACTCCCCTATACTCGCCATATAGACTCAACAATTATTGTAATTATACATTTTTTTCCAAAGCGATCGACGTTGTAAAAAATATAATATCATGGTAACTTTTATGTAGTTACGTGTTATAAAAACAACGAGGGATATGATACATTGAAGTATTTGGAAAAGAGGAAGTTGAACGTGTGTGTCTAAGACGGGACACACGTGTGCATTACTAAGAATATACATATATGCTATATAGTCGCAACGATATAACGTAGGAATATAAGTATGAAATAACATTATTTCATTTCAGAAAGAATATTTCTAATGAAGTTATTTTCAGATGATAATTAATACAAGTATAGATATTCAATTTATAATTTTATTTACATAAATTGAAATTTAATAGAGAATACAATGATCCGATACCAAACAAACGATTAAATTTGTTTAGTTTCTTGAAATTTTTTGACAAGAGAGAGAATCTAAGGTATTGTGCCAAGATATTTGCATTGTCGTCGTCGAACGAATGTCGTCGTCGTCGTCGTCGTTCCACCAACCACATCTACTATTGCATTATCAATCGCTTTCCAAGTTGGAACGCACAGACATGGAATATCAATTGCAACAATCGTAGAGATAAAAGGGGAATGAAAATGTGAGAGACGCCTGCACGTCAATCGAATGTTAAATAGTCGTGAGGGCATACCGATCTCTGTTCTTTCTCGCGTCATTTCTTCTTACAATTAACAACCTCCTATTGCAAACTATGTGTCTTTGATCGGCACTTGGCCATCTTGTATTATGCGTGTCGATTGTGCAACATAATCGATACATATATATATATATATATATATATGACGTACATATTCAAATTTTAATAAAATGAAATTTTATCTGAAATCAATGAAGCACATTTATTCGTTTTTCCTTTTCATCTAATAAGTAAATCAATTAAAAGAAAGAATTTTCTTCTTTGACAAATTTATTATTATAAAATTGCAAAAATATATAATTGTATATGTATATTATCTATATATATTCGTACATTTTCACTTAAATTTCAATTAAATTAAGTTTGCCTATTCTTTTCGCATAAGACAGCTCTGAATGGATGTTTCTTATTACAAAATGATATATATACGTATAGCTAACAATCCGATTCTTGACATTAATTATGAAATTATCTAATTATAATCTTTCTTGTGATATGGTCTGCTCTTTCAGAAGAAATTTCAAGATTGTCAAACTTGAAGATTCCGTGGAGACAAAAGTTGTAAAGATTAGCTTATCATGATTAACGGAAAATCTACTCAGTTGTGTTTAGATAGAAGATTTCAGATAGAGGCCCCTTTTCATCAATATGCATTACCTGAATAATATAATGATAATGAAATATAAAATATGTAGATGAACATAATGCGATATAGACATACGCATATAAATAACACTATAAAATTCGTCTTCCGTTCTAATGCCTATTTAGCTTCCAACTATTATCTCAGCGGATACGTGACCTTAATTCTTTTTATCTGATGGTTCGTATCCTCCCGTCGTGTAAATACTGTATAAGTATACTAGCGATCAAGTATACTTCTGATCGAAGCATTCTTTGGTCATTCGCATATTTCTCGTTATGAGACGCAAGATCGCATCTTTCTTCATCAATTCATCTTTTTCGTATATTGTTCGTTCACATTGTTGATCGAATTATTATTATAATATATTACTTCTGTTTCATAGCGAGAACGAGTTACACTTTAGTTCGAGATTCTGCAGAATCCGTAAATTCGTGGGCGCAATGTGAAACGGCTATCAAGGAGATCAGGCGAGAAGACCGTGCGACAATCACGGACGATAGTCCCTCCAGATTATATTCTACGTGGCTCTCTCAAGAGTAATTTTGTGTCTCTTTCTTACAAATTATGTGAAAAATCTTT
>NW_017259235.1:892135-896142 GCF_001594045.1 Atta colombica | reverse complement strand
ATATATCTATCTTTTGTTGCAGATGCGAAGTGCGAGCTGGCCCTGAATATATAATTAGAAAATATACATTTTTCAAGAATGGCACGTTTCTCCTGTTACGTTATCATTATGCCGAAGAATCGTGCAGTATAGCGACGCACACTGTTATAATTCGCGGTTTCATCAAGTTGCTAGGATCGTCTGCCATCGTTTCTGGCGCTACTGAAACGAGATTTCACGTGGATACCATTAATATTGTACCTTTAAATCGACAGGTATAATATTTTCATTTTGCAAATCAATTAAATTCGAGATGCAAACGTAAAGTAAAATTATTGTAAATACAAGAGATGGATTGTGCATTCATTCATGATTCATTAAATGATGGTATCAAAGATATCCTAATAATGTTATACATAATTGTTATACATAATCATGTCATTATATAAAAGGCGCAAAAGAACGAAATCAAATTGTTTAGTAAAAATTAATTTCACAGGTCGCTCACAAGTTTGGGCATAGATTGAATTTGACTTGCGGCCCCCAGCCGAAATGGCGACCTTACATTCCCGAAATGATTTACGAGCAGCCACGGCAACGCTCGGCGGCATCATCATGGCAAGGTCCAATCTACAATTCTCTGCAGATACACTCATCAGTGAAGAAGAAGCTGGGTATGAATTGTTTAGAGCCTTTCGGGATCGAATTCGCCGAATTGAAGCTGCTGAGAGTGCAGAAGAAATCGTTTGGAAGCTTATCCAGCAATGATCGGTACCATAAGCTTCCACAATTTCAACTGTTTTTAGCCAGCCCAACATCCAACATTCATTCTCGCTGGAATTACAAACCGACTTCCTTACAGTCTACCGCTATGATCCGCGCCGACACGGTACGTTTTGGCCCTCACGCTCTTTTCGCAGGCTTGGAAAGTAACGCGTTACCATTATTATTATCTTTATTATCTTTTCTCTGTAATGGTAACGGTAACATTTTTTTTTTACAATAATAGTAACGAATTTAGCATTATTTTTATTGTTACTCAGTCTCCTATTAACTTTTGTATGTCTATTCGATAAATAGCTAATAACAGTCGGATCACTACAATTATTCAATTTGTGACTTGTATTTTCATAATTATAATATTCCAATGATGACTTCAAAAATAGAATTTTAACTTTGGACTGCTTTTTTTCGCCATTCAACGATGAAACAGTTAAAAATTCACTTGACATTATATCATGATACAAATAAGATGTATTAATTCCTATATACTTTTATTTGTAACGTTTAATTATTTTCAATAAAAATCTTAATTATTTTTATTGTGTACAACCTGTGATATGATTAGATATTTTTGATGTATTGTATCTTTCTTTCTAATGTTTAAGAATTTTGCAAAATTTATTAAGGTAATTGTTTTCAATATAAAGAAAAGCTCGTCATATAGAGACACTAGCGTAGAATTTTAATATTAATTGTATATTTAATATTAATATTAATTATATACGTATATATATATATAATTAATTTTAATATTAATTATATATGTATATACATATATGTCAATGTTACAGGCGAGCGATTGCCCGATATGCAGCAGCGTGTCTCGGAGTACTGAGTTCAGTCCACCTCTTCTTCATCAAACGGCAGCTCTACCTGCACTCATCGGAGGTTATTGGCACAGCGAGAGATGCGAAAGTTCCGAGGGCGGTGTCTGGTCCAAACGTCAATTTCAGATACACTCGGGAGATAAATTGTGGACCGGTCAATGGGACTATTACAATGATCCGCAATGTTCAACGTTTTTGTACGCGATAACTGCGGCTGGAAGTTACATCCAGCGAACTGGAAGGCAAAGACGTCACGAACAGATCGATGATCGAGAAACTTTTCTCGACCATTATCTCAATATCTCCACAAGACTCTTGTTCAAAAGGAGCGTTATCAATTCGCCAACTACTCATCACACTATACAAAGCATTATATTAGATTTCTATCGAAACAAATTTTATCTCGCAAAAAACGGATCGAAAAACAAGAAGCGACCTGTATATACAATAGATAAAAAGGTACAAAAAAGACAGGAAAGATCGTTGACTGATGACATTCATCAACTGTTGCGCGACGAACAGTCTATAGTTGAATCAAGATTCGCAGCGATGCTACGAGGTCATCAAGCATACGACGAGACCACTACCAGAAAACCTTTTCCCACCTGGAACACCCTCACTGGTACTACGGAATTGGATCTACACATTGCCGAGAGCATTTTGATTCCTGGAGACGCCACGATATCCACTCGTTGTAGCACCGTTGATGCCGCCGATCGACGCAGCCTCGGCGTGCCGCTCATTACCTGGCCGAGAAATTGCGTACCTCATGCCCTCGAAGCGCCCTCCACATTGGGACTGCGGGCCAAACTGGGCATTAACTGGAACGGTCAGTACATCCTACTGTTGGGCTCGCGAGATGACAATATGTGGGAGGCTCCTCTGCGTCAATGCGCGCAGATTCCACCCCACAATTCTGTTCTGCGAGCGCATCTTCGGAAAAGTATCGGTCTTCGATTCGGACTGCTCTCTGCTTCAGCGTCATCAAGTCGACTCTCCGCTTGGTGTCTCTTATCGCGAATTTTATTGTGCTCCATATATTATCTCGTACGACGGTGATATCCGCCGAATCATTTACTTTTACTAAGGGCATTTGGATTCTTCAGAATTTAAGAAAGATATTTGATGTGAAATAGTTTATTCATAATACATGGAGTTTAATAAACATTTAAAAATTTTCTCTTCACATTTTCTCTCATGGAAAATTTCATAGGATCGTAAGCTTGTACATATGTGTAAATATATTATAGACTCGAAAATCGAAGATTCACAGCAGTAAAACTTCCACAATAAAGTGGTGTAATTAAATCAATTATTATTATTACTTTTCGTTGCGTATTTGGAGCGAAAGTTTAAATCAATCAAAGTTTAAAAGAGCGCTGTATAATAATATTGTTTGTGGACAAAAGATAGCCATGATTACGATTGTATCAGATAAATTTAGAATTTACGCTAATAATTATATGCTACTCTCTTTCTGCGATCGCAGCTGTACTTTAATAAACTTGAGTCACACACACTATACGTTGTCAATTCGTACAACACAGCTAGATCCAATAATATCCTTTCAATTATCCCTCGCACCGATCCTAATTCAATCCTGTTGGATTTAATAAATCCGACATACGTAATGATTGTGAGTACAGATCATCACTCTCGTTTTCTCACACGTCTCTACTTTTTCGTTTATTCCAGTCAATTACTCCAAAATCATTAATCAAGATACTAAATAGTAAATATCAGTTTCGTCATCAAAGCCCGTACTTACATTATCATGTGTACCGGGGTTGTAAATTAATCTCTCACGGTGGAATTATGACATACATATGACGGTATATTTGCAAGTCAGCAATACCAGATTGCGTTTGTTTCTCGTTTCTTACACTAGACGAATAGAGATCAGGGAATGACAGACGCAGAGGACGGGAAGCACACTATATGTATCGCGTATCGCATTATCCATTCGGTACTCGTAGAAAAAGGTCGATTCGTTGATTCATTCAAAATTCACTCAAGAGACGAGACGAGGTGAAAACAATGGAGAATCCCTTCGCCACTGGCATCACGTTTAGCCAAGAAGCGGAGAATTTGGATCGTTTTATGTTCGGATGGTTCGACTACACGCTCTTCAGTCTGCTGCTGCTCGTCAGCGTTCTTATCGGCGTGTACTTTGGCTTCTTCAGCAAGCAAGACAGTACAACGGAATATTTTCTGGGTGGTAAACGGATGGGATGCTTTCCTGTCGCAATGAGCATCATCGCTAGGTCAGTGACTCCTCGCTTCTTTTCGATAAACAAGCGGATTAATGAAAGAACCTTACGGAACGCCATGCTAGAGATCTGAGAGATATACCAAATAAAATATCTCGCATGACTAATATTCCCTCCCGGTTTTTCTTTTAATTTACACATTTTTCCA
>NW_017259235.1:891468-892035 GCF_001594045.1 Atta colombica | reverse complement strand
TATATATATATATATATATATATATACTTGTTTAGCCACATCTCGGGTATCAGCTTACTGGGCATCCCCACGGAAGTTTTTCATCACGGAACTCAGTATGCCGCGTGCGTCTTCACTGCAATTTTCACTGCTGTGATCACCTCTTATATTTTCCTGCCAGTGTTCTACAAGTTGCAACTAAACAGTACCTTTGAATATCTGGAAGTACGGTTCACCAGGCCAGTCAGAATTCTTTCTTCAGTGCTGTTCACTATCTCGCTCTTCACGTATTTGCCCATTGTCGTCTACGTACCTGCCCTCGCCTTCGCCCAAGTCAGCAATTTGAGCGTTCACGCAATAACGCCGATACTCTGTATCGTGTGCATTATTTATACGAGCATTGTAAGTGCGTGAATGGTGAAGCGTAATCTTATGTCTCTGGATACATTAATGTCTCTGAATTTAATAACAAAAATCGTTGCCTCTATATCTAAATAATAAATCAATGTTGTGTTTTTATATTCTTATGCAACAAAAACGTAAACTATAATATACATACATACATACATACATACATATATATGAATG
>NW_017259235.1:888691-891368 GCF_001594045.1 Atta colombica | reverse complement strand
GTACACAATAATGTTTAAATGCTTCACTAATCATGTTTAATAGAAAATAACATAAAAAATAACATAGAAACATAGAAAATATATACATATATATATATATATACATATAATATATTATACACATATGCAAAGTGTTTTGTAATGACGCATAATCTGCTCTTATTGGGCAGGTAGAGCAGGCAAAATTGAATCGAAAAGTCCTTTATCATTTTTGCAATTTTCGCAATATTTAACGAAATATTAATTTTTAAATATTGCAGAATAAACAGATAAAATCGATGCACAAGACAATTTTAAGATATTTTTCAAAATTCTTTATGAAATACCTTAAAGATGTTTCTTGAAGAACTCTTAAAGTTATCTTAATTATGCATCGATTTTCGAGACATTCTGCTCATTGGGTAACTAAAAAAAGAAATTGCGAAAATTGCAAAATGGTAGAGGACTTTCCAATTCAGTTTAGTCGGCCACTTTACTGTCCACGAGAGATTATAATATATGTATATGCGGTCATTACCGGACATTATGTATATATAAAATATGTATCGTCGCGCACATAGTAATTAACAAAAATTGCAAAATTTTGAAATTTTATACTTCACTTGTCATTAAACGCTTTCATTACGCAGGGCGGTCTAAAGGCAGTGGTATGGTCAGACACAATACAATTTTCCGTAACCGTCGGAGGACTCTTTTCGGTTCTTGTACTGGGGATAATATCTGTTGGTAGCGTTGGGGAAGTGTGGAGGATTTCCGGCCAAGGCGGTCGTCTCATTTTCTTTGAGTAAGATAAAAAAGGAATGAAAAAAAAAAGATTTTCTCTTCATTTTATTATTTATGTGTATATTAATTCATTAATTGTTAGTGCTAAATTTTAAGAATGCTTCCTTTATTAGCATGGATCCGAGTCCGTTCGCGAGGAATACTTTTTGGGGTATGACTATAGGTATGACGACAATATGGATCGGACATCTCGGCATTCATCCAGGTACGGTGCAGCGATTCCTGTCAGTGCCCAGAGAGATTGACGCTAAACAGTAAGCCTCTTTCAATCTATTCCTGCAAATTGTAAACTCGCGCCTTTAAAGAATTAAAGCGAATTTTAGAAGAGCCAGAAAACTTTGTTAGCAAAATAATGTATACATATAATAGTATACATATAATCGTCTTCTTTTTCTGTATACATAGCGGACTGGCGATTACGGCGGTAGGAATGATAATTGTCAAACTGATCTGCGTATTCACTGGATTAATCATGTTTGCGAAATATCATGATTGCGATCCTTTCCTGACCAAAGTATGTATAACATATTTACAAATTGTGCGTTTCGATATATATATATATATATTTTATATATATATATATATATTAATTAAGTGTTTAAGAGACGAAAGTGTTTGTCGATTTTTATTTTTCTGTTATATGCTACGTTTAGTTTACATTACACGTAATTATGATATTTCGATCGCAGAAAATTATAAATTTTTTCGTTCGAGCAGTCGATAAGTCGCACCGACCAGACTCTACCGTTCTACGTAATGGACGTTGCTGGGCATCTGCCAGGACTTCCGGGATTATTCCTAGCTGGTCTAGTGAGCGCTGCACTCGCGACTATGAGCGCCAGTTTGAACACCGTATCCGGTACCATTTATGAAGATTTTATAAAACCGTGGATTCCGGATAGCCCCAAGAAGGAAGTTACAGCCGCCAACATTATGAAGGTACATATTGCCATAATTTTTATTGCCCTCTTAAGAGGAGGAGTCTTTTTAAAAAATTGAGGATTAAGGTTGATTAATAAAAGTTCCCTAACATATTGCATTTTTCGTGAGTGTGCGTTAGTTAGTTCACCTCACACGCTAGGCACGTTATGCCAATGTAACGCTTGTAAACAACGTGTCTCAATTTAATCCATTCTGCCACTTTACGAGAGTTTTATCGTTAGTTATCAAACATCCTGTGTGTGTAATGAACCTGTTTCTCATCAGGGCATCGTTGGGATAGCCGGAGCGATTTCAGTTGGTCTGGTGTTTCTGGTCGAACGGCTAGGACCAGTCTTCCAAATAGCTGTAAGTACGCGTGGCATCACCGACGGACCCTCGTTGGGCCTGTTCGTATTAGGAATGCTAGTACCCTGGGCAAACGCGAAAGGTGCGTTACTCGGCGGTTGCGTTGGTCTCATCAGCATGCTTTGGCTGGTAGGAGGCACTCAATGGTACACCATGCATGACAAAATTAAATATGATTCGTTACCCACGTCGGTGGCTGGTTGCCCGTATCCATTAAATCAGACTTTTTCAACCACGATAAGGCCTACTTGGATGAACTCTGACGAGGAACCTATGATACTCTTTCAAATATCCTTCATATATTATATCTTGATAGGAGCGGGAATCGTTGTCATCGTCGGCACTATCGCGAGTTATTTCTTCGGCATAGATCTCGAGGGCGTAGATCCCGATCATATTACACCGGTAATGAAAAGGTATGATACCATATGTAATATTAGATATATATTTCCAATTATAACTTATGTATAAGGATGTTATGTCGAATTATGATACAATTGTTCGAATTCCGAGTAATGAGTTAAAAATTTAAGAGAAGGTCTATCTTTAAGAAGAGAGAAGAGGAAACTATCTTTAATTACAACATACCCATATATTTATTATTAAT
>NW_017259235.1:881898-888591 GCF_001594045.1 Atta colombica | reverse complement strand
ATAATAACAGAGTTGGGAACGTTACCTTAAAAAAAAATAATGCGATACCATTACAGTTACTTGAACGAATCGTTACTTTAAGCATTGGAACTTCATTTTGGAAAATAATAAAATGTATATAAATGTAGTATAATTTATAATTAGAAAGACTCGATGAAATTTGCATGAACAGGAATCATTCAGTCACTAGTGACACGACCTTGTAGTATAATGGCTAAATTAAATATTATAATTACAAATAACGCATTACTTTCCAACTCTGTATAATACACATACCTGAACTAATTGTAATCACAAACTCTAATTGTTACGCGTGCATAAAATATTCCTAAGAATGGGCATATTCAGGAATGCAAAACGGAGGTTTATAGGGAATTCAATTCCCCCCTTCCCGAAATATTTTATTTATTTTTATTTATGAAGAAGTACAATTTTCTTTTTTGAGTAATTTTTTTATTGTCATATAAAATAATTTTTTCTCTTATGACTATATGAATAATTTCTCGAATTTCCTTTCGAAATTGTTCTTTGACAATTGATGCATTGTCCAATATACTCGTATAAAGAAAATTTTGGCAAGCCGGAAAATTTTTCTGAGCTGGAAAACAAGATATGCGCCGAGATATTAATGAATACTCCATCCATAATACTACATATTTCGTTTTTAATAACTATATTACTTTGTGTAATAACTATAACTTTTGTCTATATTTTTTTTTTCAGGAAAAAAAGTTATTTACAAACCCAATATTTTCTTTCAAAATTAGGAACAGGAAGAAGATATTCCAAACTCTAAAATATATAGAGAAAAAGCAATTCATTAACGCGAAAAATTGCTATATAACACAGAATAAGTTGATAAAAATTATTTTCCCGAAAAAATCCTGTATATGTATATACGCCCATGCTTCCTATATAGGCATTATCACGATATTGACGCTTTCTTTGTGTGGCGCATAGTAAAGTCTCTCAATTTAATTCAATTTAATTTAATTTTTTAGGTTTCTTCCTTCTCGAAAATATGCCGAAGTCTCATTAAGAGAAATACCACCATCGCTCGACATTACGCTGGAAAAAACCTGCAAGTGATCCCGATCGCAGTTTTGATTATTTATGTCAGTGATAGATGCAAGCTAGTACGCTCCGAGAAATTTTCCGTAAGTGAATGATATCTTGATTCTAGATTCTAGAAGAATCTCCATATCAGTCATACATGTATATCACCAACGATATTTCCAACGAACTTCCAAGTCATCTGACAGGTCACGACAACAGACGAAGCAAAGGGGTGCGTGCAGTAAGTCTCTTATTGATTAATAGACGCATGCGCCAACTATCCTACCACACATGGCACACATGCTAGATCGCGGTTGTTTTCGATTTCTCATTGTCTGCAGTATTGTTCCCAACTCCCAACGTCTGTTGTGCGAGGTATCGGTTTTTCTCTTAGTGACTTCTCTTATATAAAATATTTTTAACCAGCAAAAGGACATCAAGAAAAACTGCGAGACACGTGATGATCGTATTCTGGGACGGAGTAATTATCGTCATTATTAAATTCCGCTCAACATTGGAAAAGAACGTAGAATTTTAGCTGCGTGATTGCTATTTTTATAATAAAATAAAATTTGTCAATGTTGTTAGGCCCATGATCTCTAAGTTGACAAATGAAAGATATTGAGAAGAGCAATATATGTAAATGTAATACTTGATTATAAACGTACGCTAGGCGCAATCCAGTGCGATCGAAATCTGCATCTCCGTGGACGTTGAAGATCAAGTTACGTCCCTGTGTTGATCGGGGTTGCTCGCTCGGGGATGACGGGGATGGGGACATTGAGGCCGCGTGTCGTATCCTTCGTGTAGATATAGGATGGCCGCGCCTTCATTACACGTGGAGCGAGCATTGTTGCGACTCGCGACGAATACCGAGTCTATTTCAATCCGATCACACAACGTTCAACAAGTACGAGTATATATCTAATACATCTCGTTGTATTCCAACCAGTGCAGATTTAATTTTCATGACTCATCACGGTCGTTACAAACAAATAACATTTCCTCGTGTAACATCATCGCGAGCAGTATCTACCTTCGAACGATGGACCAGATGTACCAGATGGATCAGATGGACCACCATCAACACCATCAGGAGCGTGATCGACATACGCGATTGATTACTACATGAAAGATTACTACGTGACAAATTAAAAAGTGCTACAACAAGAAAGTTTCATCGTATCCAGAAGATCCAATATTTCTTTGCACCAGAGCAAGAGATTTATGACAGACACCGCGCGATAGACCATTATGTGGATTCTAATTAACTACTAAATATCTGTCTAAATATTCTAAATAAGGAGCGATCACAAACGGTTGTCGTATCAAAGGATAACTCTTATTCTTTTCGTACATTTTGGCCCATTGCACAATGTTTGGCACTCAAAACTGACTAATCTAAAACTAAATAATCACAATTCACTGTGAATTTTTACATACTAGATCACGTACGATCATCTACAGAGTCTTACATTTATACAATACAAATGCATTAAACGTTTCACATAATTTCACTGACATTTGAAGATTATGAAGTCATAGTGCAAATGTGACACTACAATTAATATGGTTAATTGTTAGGGGGTTAATTCAAGGGAAGTCGATGGAGCACAAGAGTTTGGATAGATTTGGCCGATTGAAGGTAAATCTACTTGGAAGAATTTTGAGAAATCTCGATTGTTGCTTGATTGACTAATCGTTAAGCAGCAGCAAAACGGGTGGCATGCCGAAGCACAGCCGCGCCTCGCTTTTAATAATAGATAAAAATCGTAGGCATTCGTGCCGAAAAAAGAATAGAAACCGAGAATATCCCCACAGAGAAAAGAGAGGCAAGGAAAAAGAGAGAGAAAGAGAGAGAGAGAGACAAAGAGAAACAAAGAAAAAAACGAGTATTAACGAATAGCTTTCAGTTTAGCTGATGCTAACGAAAAAAAATGCAAGTCAGATATCCGGATGCAGATTATTATCAGTCGTCACTATTGTGTCTCTCAGTTTATTTGATCGAATTTTAATTAACTGGACGATATCATCCAGTCATGAAAAATAATAGAGAGACTGTTCATACACATGACTACAAGAATATCGAAATAAAATATCTCTATTATCACTGTATTAACGAAGAAAGATGATTGATCGTTTCTCTCTCTTTCTCTCTCTCTCTCTCTCTCTCTCTCTCTCTCTCTCTCTCTCTTTGTATCATAAGTGGATGATCGCACAGATCATCGAACGGAAATATCTTGAAACATCCATAGTTTCCAACGACTTTCATTGGAAATGTTATTAATTGTTCTACGAATTAAATTACGCAGCTTTTTCTTTAACTGCATATGGGTTCGCGATTCGCGTGTCGCACAATCTCGTCCGAGTGCCAAATAATTAGTAATATAGATAAGTATCATGTGTACAATGATTTTCTCTTCTTCATTAATGAGAAAGATCATCATTATTATTAGATTCACTTTCGAATCGAAACTGTAAAGACACCGAACGATGCAATGAGAGGGCGAGATATACTATATGTATTTAGATATATTTATTCGTTGGAAATGACGTTGCCATCGATGCAGAGAAGCTTGTTGGGCTTAACAGTGCTGACGATCGTCGGCCTAATGACTTTCCTGCTCAGCAAGAAGCTCGCACTGGAGACGCGCAAGCGAGATGGCCTGCTCCTCGACGTGATCGCTAACATTAGCGGTCACTTGGATCGACTTGATAGCGGCTTTGATGGCATCGCCGCGCAGACGGGAATTGCGCGGAATCGCTTGCTACGACTGGTTGCGCTCCATCGAGAAAATCTTTTGGTATGTGCGTTACTCGGCGAGAAATGGAGACAAAAGCAAATGCTCAGCATCGGAAAACCGATGACGATGATGGCGAAGAAGAGAAAACGACGCCGACGGTTCATCGTATCGCATTATCATCGATAATCGATATCCAAGAGGTTTTTATCAGACGTGTAAAAAAATGAGAGATGTAATTAGATGTACGTACGTACATCTAATTGTATCGCCAAATTACCTATGTTATTTAATCTACTCAATGATTAGGAATGATTTTTTTTTTTCTATTATTTGCTCTACCGATACTTTAATTGTCAATTTTCCGAGTCTCATTATACAATACATTTTTATTTTTCTCGATATCAAGAAATATGTATACATTTCAATGTTTTTCTTTTTTTTCAAGAATTCAAGGAACGCGCTTGTGTGAATTATCAATATACATTCTGTCTCCCATTTAATTGAATAGCCAAGTTGCTCATTTACTGTCAACTATAATGCTGTCACTTATAATTGATTAATGATTAAAATAAAAATCCAATCGTATCGTACTATAGTCTGTAGTAGATAAGTAAGAAGGACGAATTAATAATTAATTCGTACTTGGTAAGACAATCATCCGTTCGCGTGAGCGAATCATATTCCTATTGCGAAAATACCCGTATAACGTGAAACATATCGTAACGTTAGATAATAGATTCTATTTTTAGAATAGATGATACGACGAGTCGATCAATCAACTTATATATGATAAACCAAATGTTCAAGGTAGGGGCCAATTAACAAATCCGTGATTGCATGTACACAAGAAAACTTATAACTAAGAAACGCAGTGAATGTTATTTCAGATTCCAAAATATTAAGATAAATTCGAAATATATATAAAACATGACTGTGATCGAATAATATCATTCGTCACGGAAACAATTATATTGTTGTTACAAATCTAAATGATTACATGTACATATACATATAGAAAAGCGAGGATTGTCGAGGATGAAATTGTCAGACTTGAATTTTGAATTTAAGCGGACTCGCTTACTTTCTGCGATATTATACAATAAATATTTATTTATATAAGTTTTCATTCTATAGAACGTTCTATTCTTACTATTAGCGTTTAGCGTGCTATCGTAGAATATTATCTGTCAAATGGAAAATACATACGTGTCAAAATTCGCATTATATAAGTATTAATTATTAACTTGTATATATACAGAATATATACAGATTGTTCCAGATTCGCGAACGAATGTTTTCGCCGATTTTTCTGCCGAGAAAGTTTCTTTTTATTGTAAAAGAACGTTAATGCGCACGTACAAAAATGCAGATCTTACCGAAAAGAAAATCTCATCGGAAAGAGATGAGGTTCACTTGAAAAACTTGTCGAAAAAACTGTTAAAGTTCTTAAAATATTTTTCACAAGCGTCTCGAGCGCTTTGTTGACGTACTTATAGTACATATCTATTATCTATATTTACAGTGGATCGATACCTAGACTTTAGTACGACACGCGCAAGTATAATCTGATATATGTATTTACGTGTTATCAAATTTAATCGGATCAGTCACGATTCGACGTACTCGCTTCATCACTTGCTGTACATATTTTTACTTAATGTTTACTTGCTACGTGTGCGTATGAACACGCACGTACGCGAGAGAGATGAATATTATTCTCTAGTTCGTAGAAATTGTGTAATTGTATTATGTAATTATTTTTATAACTCTCTCGAAAAAGTTATCTACCAATAAATCGTTTATGTGTCTTGTCTACTTTATACTATATATGTTTCTCTTTGTCCCATATATAATCGTATAATTGCTGAGCGATTGTCAATTATTCGCGAAAAGAGTCTAGACTACAAGTTGAAAACCTGCTAGTACGATCTCGCTCTCTCTCTCGTTCTCTCGCTCTCTCTCTCCCCCCCCCCACACACACACACACACACACACACACACACACAATTACGTTAAGAAATGATATAGTCTTTGATTAAGCTTTTTTTTTCATCGCGTTTGGACGTGTTTGTATAATATATATAGGAGATTGACTCTGATTTTTTTCAAGTTAGAAGCAATCATATATCTTTTTCACATAGAACAATTTGCACAAAACAATATTACTTATCATCAAGACGATCAATTTCAAAATCTCGTTAAAACTTATTAACTTATAAAAAATATTTATTCTGCAATATAGTATTATTCTAAAATATAGTTGTGGATATATATATATATATATATATGTATATTTTTTTTTTAATTGTAGATGTGCTTATATAACACACTGTTATACATACGTTATCTTTCTGGCTAATGATATTGTCTCTTATTAGCATAGTGGTGATAATGCTATTTTGTACCGTCTAAATATTGTAATATTGTTGATATTTATAATTACGTGTCGTTGCGCCACGAAACAGTGAGAGATATAATTTGTGCTACAACTTTGATAATTATTTTCTCGCTATCTTGCATGATTGCAACATTCTCAATCGACAGTTATTCGTATAATCAGTTTGTTACGACCCTCAATGTGATATTGGCTTTTTTTTATTAATGAATGATCCCGACATTCCTCCATTAACATCATTGATCATAAACTTCCAGAGTCATAAAATCGCTCAAAGAAACAAAGTGCGAGTTTCTCCCAACATGAAAGGTTCCCCCTCTTGTTTTCTCATTATAACTTCGTACTTGGACGATGGCTTCGTAATTCATCGTAACTCGTGCGAGTTCAGCGAGTCTCGACAAATATACGGAAGCACTCTCTTCGGTTTCTCTCTCGAACGACGTTACATTGGTTACACGAGATGGCGGAAAAAAAAGGTAGGTATTCGAGATTACGTTC
>NW_017259235.1:877503-881798 GCF_001594045.1 Atta colombica | reverse complement strand
TATATATATATATATATATATATGGTCAGTCCAATGGTAAAATATAAAATGCGTCGCAACAAAGTCTATATACTAAAAATTCGATAAATGATCAATTAATTACTGAATCTATTGACGCTCAAACATTAATATTAACGATAAGCAGTCTATTGCAATGAATGATATCCCTTGTAGTTATATAGTAACATTATAAAATATAAATGTAGCATAATTTTAATGCTTGCGATAAATGACCTTTGGATCGTAGCGTGTTCCGGGCCGGGTTATAGGAGCCCGAAGGTGGCAATGCTCGAAGGACCGTGCGAGAAACTTTTGTACGTCATTGGCATACACACGAATCCTGAAAAGGCCGATGTCCTCTGTACGGTGGATGTGGATCCCGACAGTCCAACGTATTGTCAGGTATCGTCTTCATGTTAAAACGTTTGCTGATTATCGTAGAATAATTATTAATAATTGTAAGCTACAACATAAATTTAAACACGAGGTTTGGAAATGCAGATAATACACAAATTGAGAATGCTAACGGCCGGCGACGAGTTACATCACTCTGGCTGGAATATTTGTAGCAGCTGTCACGGATTGTCCGGTCGTAAGCGCGATACGCTGGTATTGCCATGTCTTATGTCGGACCGAGTGTATCTGATTGATACGAGCAATGAGAAAATGCCCAGAATTAAAAAGGTATCATATGAATATAAAAGTATACCTCATATATATGACGACATGCGTCTAATTTCTCTCTTTCTATACGCGTTTATATGTATATGTATATGTGTGTATGTATGTACATAATATGCAGACGAAATATATAAAATTCGATACAAAAGACATTGTATATCTTGCCAAAATAATTCTTATGATCACAAGGTTTTGGAACCAGAAGAGATGCACAAATATGGGATATCCACACCGCATACTTCTCATTGTCTGCCAAACGGAGAGATAATCATCTCCACCATGGGAAATCTTAATGGTGACGGACTGGGTGAATTTTTCTGCATTGATGCAGAGACCCTACGAACGAGAGGTACATGGACCAAGAGCCAAGAAAAAGCAGCTTTCGGATATGATTTTTGGTACCAACCGTATCACGATACACTCATCGCTACAGAATGGGGTGCACCTAGAGTTTTTAAGAAGGGATACATCCCGAAGGATATTCATGACCCCAGTAAATATATACTTATCGAAGAATAAATTAATTTTATATAATGGGGAAATGCGAAATATCGAGATATGCAGTCATGCAGTCGAATCATCAAATGATTGATGATAATTTGCAGAGATCTATGGCAGAAGTTTGAACGTTTACTCGTGGAACGAACGGAAGCTAAAACAGACCATTAATTTGGGAGATGAGGGAATTGCACCTCTTGAAATAAGGTTCCTTCATAATCCGTTGGCAGCCGAAGGATTCGTCGGCTGCGCGGTAACGTCGAATATTTATCGATTTTATAAAGCGAAGGATAATTCGTGGAAGGTCGAAAAGGTGATTCAGGTACCACCGAAAAAAGTCGAGGGATGGATCACGCCTCTGATGTCAGGTCCGTATTACGAATCGCTTCTTTTCGTTCAAAATTTGAACGAAGTCTGTGATATCTAAAATTATTGCCAGTAGAGATATTGAACCTGTTGTTCAACATCGCAGGCTTTTTTTGTTGTCTTCTCTCCCCCCCCCCCCATAAATTTCCGTTATTCCTTCTTCGTTACCGCTTCTTAGGTATGATCACCGATATTCTGCTGAGTCTAGATGACAAATATCTATATCTGTCTAATTGGTTGCATGGCGACATTAGACAATATGACATTTCCGATACGAGAAATCCGAAATTAACGGGTCAAGTCTTCTTAGGAGGCTCAATATTGAGCGATTCGCAGGTACGTGTGATACAGGACGAAGAAATGAGCAGTCAGCCCGACCCCGTCTACGTGAAGGGACGTAGATTGTATGGTGCACCGCAAATGTTGCAACTAAGTTTGGATGGACGTCGTTTATATGTAACTACGTCGATTTTTAAACCATGGGACAAACAGTTTTATCCCGAGCTCCTCAAGTAAGTACATTTTTCTTCCTTTTCTTTCTAAAATACAGAACAATGTTTATAATCTGTATTCTTATGTATATGCTGTAATAATATTGGCGTTATTTAGATATGGATCAACGATGGTAAAACTTGATATCGATGTAGAAAAGGGCGGAATGAAGCTCGATTGTCAATTTCTCGTTGATTTCGGCGCTGATAAAAGCGATATTTTACTGGCACACGAGATGAGGTAAGAGACATCCCGTAACTTAGACCTCTATAAAATCAAATCTATAAAATCAAATCAAATCATTTTTTTATAATTTTTTCAATTTTCTAAAGAAATGAAAATGAATTGAAAGAAATTAATCTCTGTCGAAATTTATATCTTGTCAAAAGATAAGAACTCGGAATCTCTCCAGCTTTTTTTTTACTTTTTATTTCGATTTTAATTTCGACGAGATTGAACATGTTTGGTTCAATCTCGTAAATCAAATGCTTGTCAATTTCTGTCAAATTGTTGTCAATTTCTGTCAATTTCTGTCAAATTATTGTCAATTTCTTTTAATTTCTTTTAATTAATTTCTCTCTTAAGTAGAAAGGATGTCATTCCTTATCTCTTGTAACAATTTTAACATGTTAATCTTTACGTAGATATCCTGGTGGAGATTGCACCTCCGATATATGGCTGGCAGAGAAACCTTAACTTTAATGATTAGATTGGAAGAGTAGAGTCAAAGGCATTTCAACATCTGTGAAAGTAATAATAATGCAGTAGCTTATATTATAGTATCATAGTTTCGCACGATTTTTCTCCGATGGAATCTCTCGGATTTTTATCGTGTAAAAAATTATTCAGAAATGTTCTTTCGATAAGGATAAGAAATATGGGTACAGAGGTAAAGTAATAAAGAATACTCACAGTATACTTTCGTTTGTTTCCATGGTATGGTGCTTATTAATTCCAGCATATTGCATCAAGTAATATAGTAGAGATTTTACATTGTATGAAATTAATGGTGTTACATGGTAGGTAATGAGTTTTTTCTCCGAATTTACACAAATTAAATCCGTCTATGCCAAAATTGTAATTTGTTCGTTGTGTAAAATTTATCGAAATGTTCTGTGTTAGAAATAATTCAAAAGTGTATAGCCATAAAATTTCATTGCTCTTCTACATAAAGGATCGCGTTGGCCGATTTTATTTTTGTTTCCGTAACAAAATTTCGTATCATCTACAATACCTAATGACTAACGTAAAATTAAATTTGCACAATTATCTTATAGAATTTCAAAATTCGTGATAAATGTTTGAGAAGAAACGAGTTCTCGTCATTTTACTTCTGCAATATGTGAGAAAATACTTACGCGACAGTATTACTTAAATATTAAAAAATGATTGGGCGAAATATGCGACGCCAGAGAATAGCGAGGACATATCGAATGTCAATGTTGGTTACGAAGCTGATGAATTTCTTCTTTCGCCCGGATTGTCCGATGTTAACGCCATGTTAGAAAAACTCAAACCGAGAATTCAAAAATCGATGCGGCAAACTTTAAAAGCTACACGTGTACTCACTACAGAAATAATTTTGTTAATTTTGTCCCGTTAATCGGCAATAAGTTGCGAGATTAAACGCACGAAATCATTAATTTTTTTAAATACGCACGCATGCACGCGCATCTAAATGTGTATATACGCGCCGAGTTTGTTTAATTGCATATAGCCCAATAATATCAAACTTGTTTTGATCTCTGTTAAACTGAGTCTTTTCTTTTTTTTTTTTCATCTCGGTCGAAACATAATGTTGCAATGGGGCATGTGTCATCTACATAATCTCGGATTCTAAATTAATTCTCAAGTGTGCTCGCGCGTATACACCGTACGTATATCTAGAGTTACATCGGTGCAAATATCGATTCAGATATCGATTAAAATGTCAGGTATGTATTCTTTTCCTGACATGATGGCATTACACGACGGCAAGTTCGTGCAACTCGTATTAGCCATCATACGGTAAATGTTGACAGCGCGACTGTTTATCGCAATTACCGTTACCGAAATACTTTTCATCATCTTCATTATCTTCGTCATCGTCATCGTCGTCATCATCGGACTTGCCATCAATATCGTCAGCCGAACTTCTCGCGACTACACCGTTAGCGTAAGAATATATGGCCGATTCTACATTTCTCCCAAAAATTCGTGGCTCTTCCAAAAAAATATTACTACTTGTCCGCATTCAGTCGTTGTATATCCTCATTCTT
>NW_017259235.1:846524-877403 GCF_001594045.1 Atta colombica | reverse complement strand
GGGGAAGAGGAGGGGGAGGAGGAGGAGGAGGAGGAAGGAAAGAGATATTCCATCTTGTCGCCAAGACAGTAACAGATCGCAGCCTCATTTTTGAGATAACTATAGAATCGGCATTCGGCATAGTGGGTTTTCAATTGTCGCGTCGGAAAGATCGATCCACGATCGAGCTATGAAACCGACATATTTCCCGGTTATTGCCGGATACTTCACCAGCTGGTTTCGAGCGGAGTGTTTTGCCTCCTACGGCGACATAGAGCGACGTAGGTACGACGGTACGAATTTGAGTACCGTGTGAGACGAGTGTCGAGCCATCGGGGCGCGCAAACGCCAGCTGTCATTCGTTCAGACCCACGGTGTCCAGCCCTCGTACAACAAGGCCAGATTATCGTTGCTCTGTGCTTCACGTATCACGTATTCCACCTGTTCGGCCGTGGTATACTTGCGTGACGGTTGCGGATCGCGGCCCTCCAATTTCATACGCACGCGACGCCACACGTTCAGCGCGTAGGCGTTCCGCTCTTGCACGGCTACATAATAAGAAGAGAAAGAGAATAATTGTGTTATAAGCGAAGTGTATCAATCGATAGACAGAACACAAGATTGGAACCTACCCTTGCCCGTGGTCGGATCTCTGGTCAATACTGTCCCCTTCCTCGGACTCGGGCATACGCTGTTCTGTCGCACCAACTTGCCCTTCTTCCTCTTCTTTCTCTTCCTCGGCAGATTGCCTGTTGCAGGCTTCTCCGCGCTTTTCGTCGAATTTAACTTGCGCTCACTCGCAAACTCCAGCAATCGATTGTACAGACTAGGCACTTTGATCGCCATCGCCTCCAATTCTTCCTTCATCGCCATACCGCGAGCAGAATCGAAATTCTCGGCTTCCAGTTCCTTCACTGCAGCCGAAATATTCTCCGTGAAAGACCGATAGGTAAACAGATAATCCTGCAGACCATCGATATTCTCCTGCTTGGCCATTGTCTTTAGCAACGCTCTAACGTCCGACATTAATCGGTGATGCTCGGCGAGTACATTCTGCAGATTCATCACTCGCTCCCTTAAATAGTCTTCGGCCGTAAAGAGAGCCTCTTGTTTCTCCTGCAATTTTTTCTGAGTGTCGATTATCGCCTCGGATACCATTTTCTCGGCCTGCTTCAACCATGTGGCATCCACGTTGTTCTCCAACTGCAGCAGCTGTACAAGGCTCTCCTCAGTCATGGTAACGGTAATGTTCAGGTTGACCGTCAACAGACAACTCTCCTCCCAGTGCTTGATCAATTTGACTAGGTTGGTATCGTGCGTTACACTCTCCGAGGTCCTGGTTCTCAGAGCCTCGTAGTGCAGTATGGAATTGCACGTATTGACTACCATCGCGGCTAAATTGTGCTGTCTAGTCAATTTATCGCACGACGATAATACCGCGTTGTCGAACGCGGACATGACTTCGCCCAGTGCTGGATTGGCGCCGGCAGCCCATTTGAGACGTTGTACAGCACTCGAAATGAGATTCTGTTGTTGCTCGCGTGCTTCGCATACTCGCGACTGCAAGTTTGACAATTTCGCTGCCTTTTTTCGTAATTCGAGCATGAAGGTAGAGCGATCTAAAAGAAACAAAGAAATTATTTCTGATTACTTGGTTAAAACTTGGTTAAAACTTAAAACAGACGACAGTTTAATTTTAATTCGTTAAACCTCTCTTGCAGGAGGTTCCGTACCGTAGCGGTAAAATAAACGACATAGCAATCGATTAAAGGACTCACTCAAACGATTCATAGGATGCATCGGATTCATTGGATTCATTGGATTGATATTGGGTCTCATCATTAGAACATCTTCGTACAACCAATGATAAGCTGTCTGCTGAAGTTGAAGTCTCTGAAGACTGATCCTGGCTACCTTGGCGCTCTGTTGCGCCAATCTAGCAACCTGTTTCCGTCGCCAAGTGCTTTCCAAAGTGCTATTCAACGCACTCCCTTGCGTAAAGACCGAGCCTGAGAACAATCCCCTCTTCAAGCACAAATCTACCATCTTTCGACACAGCTCCTCTAGCGAGACCTTGCTTTCTGCTCCAATATCTCTCTGTTCGATCTCGGTAGTTACATTCAGGCCCATTCGCTGCAGCAGAAAACACAGGGCGATCGCCAATGTCTGCGTCGTCACTCCGAGCAATTGCCTCGAAACATAATCGGCAGTGAATAATCGGACGGGCTTGTTAAGCCGTTCATCATCATATATGTTTGCCAAGCCGCCCTTGAATGCAGTAGCAATGTCCCTGCACATCATAAAGAACTCTTGTATAGTATGCAATCTCTTGATTAGAAATATATCTTCGAGAACTTGTCGGATCGCCTTGTTGAAAATGGGCACCGACATCTCCTTGGCCTCGCGTATCTGATCAATCTTTTTCCAATTCATCGGAATGTCCAAGGTGCTCAGGATAGCCACTAAGGCGTTACCTTCCATTTGCACTTTTTCAAACAAACCATTGAAACCCATTAGTAACATTTGACCTGGCGTTAGACTTTCCTCTTGATTCAAATCTTGAACTTCCGCCTGTCGCGACAATAACGCCTCGAATCGCAATCTTATGTTATTCACTATATTTTGTACTACCGCGTGGGGGCTCTCCATCTCCATCACAGTGAACCGGAGATGCATCTCAAGCTGCGCCAGAATATCACCGAGCGGTATTCCGGTCAGTATTATAATCTCGTCGAGTTCGCTTATCATTCGCATGACACTCGGTTCCTCCGTGACGATAGTCTTCATCGCCTCCGGTAATATGATAGTTTGGAAGTTGTAATTAAGATCCTGTAGACCCTTGTAAATACAATCGGCGCTTCTCAAGCACTTGAATATCAGCGCAATCTTGGGATCGGTGTTGTTGATCTTGTGGCTCTCTGGTATCAGCGTGATAAACTCGACAATCAACGACGACACCAGACGCATGTCGTCCAGGAACCAATCCCCCTCGCGGGATGTAAGATCCACTAAGCAATCTCCGGCGCACTTGGCAGCGCCCTCCATCATCAAATATCGCATGTTCAAGGAACAAAGCGCGGTGATATTGACACATTCGAACGCTTTCTCCGCACCCTTTTCCCGCCGTAAAAATCCGGTAATTTGTGCTCTTGACTCGGCGTACGCTTTCTCAATTCTATTGCCGGCTTCCGGCAAGCCTTGGGATACTGTCCTCTCATAAGCTTTCTTGTATCTCTCGCTAGACTCATTCAAGATCGCTTCCAACTGATACGAAAAGGTTATTATCTGCTGAACCTGCGGATTGCTCGGATTGATTGGATTTAGACTGGCTTCGAATCGTACCATGATTTCGTGACACGCCTCGACGGTACCCGTGGCTAACAGCTCGCTCGCCCAAGTGTGATAGAGCACGACACGGTGTTGCGACAGAATGCTTAGAGGGTACAGGTTGCAGATGGCGGAATATTGACTCAACAGCTCTAAACATTTGCTTATGGAGAAGGCCTGGTCGGTAGCCAGTTGCATCAGTTCGTTTTCCGACTGTTCGCATTGTACTATCATCTGACTTTGTCCGGCGTTTTGCAGAAATTCCTTCACAAGGTCGAACACTACATGATCTTGTTGATTAGTCAAGTTTCCCAATTCCGCCAGCCATTGTCCTAGTTGAGAGCCTCGTACTGCGGCCAGCGCGATCTAAAAAAAAATACAAATCATCAAACAAAGTAACATCGAAGAAACATTATATAATCGAGATCAATCTCGAGATTTGCGGGAATGCTTTGGTTTTTGTAGAATCGAGATTGCGGTTATACTCGAGAACGCCAACTCACATTATGCATATTTATCTGTTTCTCGCATTCCTCTATCTTCTCCTTCAAGCCTGCCTTTGCCTTCTCGTGAGAATCTCGTGCTCGTTTGAATGAATTGTATCGCTTAACTAGCGAATATAACGCGTGATTCCGACCGATTGCCTGCGCCTCTTTTACTAGCGCGAGCTGCTGATGTCGATCCTGCAGTAAATCTTGGCACTGACGCGATGCTTCGGTCGCCTCGATCCAGCTGTTCAAGTGATGGCACAGCAGCGGCAAGTTTTTTGCCAATTCATCTCTGAATTCCATCCCATGAAAGTAATACAAGTTATTATACAAGGAGGATAAATGCAAATAACGATATAATAGAGATACAAGTTGAAGTACGAAAAAGAAGCTAAGTTGAGTCTTTTTCATCACTATCGAAGTCTTTTACCACAGCTTCAGTAGTGGATGTTGAAAGGGAAGAAGAGAAATATATATTTGTGAGAAGAGAAATGTATGTTTTTTTAAATGCATTTTAAATAGTAGGAAAGTAAAATAGGAATATTGTTCTCTCACCGATTAGCTAGCCATTCGGCGCGCATCTCTGCCGTTCTTACTGCAAACATTGCACGCGTGAGCTCCTGCTCCAACTGTTTTCTTCCAACGCCAGTGCATCTCGCTCTAGCCTGGCAAGCACCGTAACTTGCTATGCTAGTGTCCGCGCCCGCCCGCCAATCTACCAAAGGATCGTAGACGAACGCCTCCAGCAAGGTCAACAGCGTCTCGCGGCCTCTACGCATCACTCTTAGAGTATGCTCGGAAGCGAACCTAAATATACCCTGGACATAAATAACGATTAGAGTAATGGTAATTACTCTACCATATGTACATATATATATACTGTTCATAATGGATGCATAGTTGGAACATTGCTATAGGAGAATACAACAACACGATCATGATTGTGCATACGTTCATCTCCCATCGATCTTTTACGATTACGGGCAAGCCGCTGATAGCGCCGGCTGATAATTTAATATGGCAGTTCTGTCTTTGCCAGGGAAACTATTAAATGAGTAGATAAGTAAAAGCACTCCTGAATGGATACCAGCGTGTCATATCTGCCGAATCGTTTTGTATCGATCTACGCTCTCATGTGCGAGAGATATCGCAGCTATTGTGAAGGCTAACGCCGCATCATTAACAGCTAAACTACATTCCAAATAATTAATTTGTTTCCTCTCTCTAAAAAGTGACGAAACAAACGCGAGGTATCGTTATTTTTTCGTTTTGAAAGCTAGAATTGCTGCTTATATTTGCAGAAATTAATTTATTTCGAATATTTCGTAGGTTTACGTAATCGTAATGCACAATTCGCAGTATACCTTGACATTTTATAGAGTACCATCGAAAATCCGTTTCTTTCCGTGTGTATATACGCGTATGCGTACGAAAGGTAAGTAATATTAGCAGTATTAGCTGACTGATCGTTTTTCACATATTTCACATATTTTTGTACAAGTCATTCCGATGATTTTACAAAACTGAAAAAAATCTTGTAAGACACAAATAGCCATGACTGATGTATAAAGTGTGCCACGAAGACATATAATATATCCTCAGTTTAATTTCTCTGTAAATGGATGCATCCAGATGCAAGTTTTCTTATTCCTAAAAGAATTATTACTATATATTCTTCGATCATTTTTAAGAGAAACTTTAATGGGAAGCTGTAAAAATCTTATATGTTTAAATTCAAGTGGAAACTGTTTGAAAAACTGCTTGAAAAATTGTTTTTTAAAAACTTAAAACATACATATGCGCACATAATGTACGTAAATTTCTTTTCAGAACTGTGTATTCGTATTTGGAGGAAAGCAACATTACTGAAATGAACACGGCCGATTTGTCGGAAGCAAACAGCACCGATGAACAGAACAGTTACGTGTTATGGATCTTGCTGGATTGTTTCCTGTTTGTTGCAATCATATTGGGAAATATCTTGACAATATTGGCCATTACGTGGGCTCGTAAGCTCCGAAGCGTCGTTTCGAATTACTTTATCCTAAACCTAGCGGTATCGGATCTTATGGTGGGCATAACGGTACCGTATCATTTGGCGTTTTACGTGGATAGTGCGTTACACCGCAACAAGTCGGTGTGCATCTCGCGTTTCGTCATGTTTATCTTAGCGTGCGGCGGGAGCATATACAATCTCATAATGATCGCGATAGACCGATACGTTGCTATCGTGCATCCACTGAGCTATAACGTATACGCGACCAAAAGACGCGTGCTGATGATTATAGTCGTCGCTTGGATATGCACTATGGGCGTGTCATCGATTCCGATATATTGGAATGGGTTCGATAAGTCACATTCGTGTGAATTGGAAACGGTATTGCCGAGGTACACCACATCTATCACTATTCTATCACTATTCTATCACTATTCTTCGTTTTTCAGTCAATATTCCATGCGTAACCATAATAGCTGCGTAACCAGACATTTATTATTTCACATTCAATAATTGTCGTAAAAAGAAAATTAATTGTTTTTGATCGATCAGTTTATTATTTCAAAGCAGCTGCTCATGCGCGACTGTAAAAATTTATATCATAAATTAATACGTTATTTTGGTAGATATTACATAGTGGCTATACAAATACCGGCATTCTTTCTCAGTTGGATAGCAATGTTTCTGCTATATTGGAAAATTTGGAGAGAAGCGCATATGCACGCGCGTCGCATGAACCTTGGCATCATTCGGAATATCACTGAGAAAAACGATAGCAAAAGCGTACAGGTATAGTATATGACGTCTTAAATCAAGGCAGAAAACTGAATTTGCTGCAGAGATGAATTAAAAGTTTTACAAGTATAGCAATATTAATGAGTGATAATAATAACAATGATGTTCGGATTAGGTGGTATTGCTGATATTGGGCTGTTTTTCCATCTGTTGGTTTCCTTATTTTATCATAGTTTGCATGCGAACCTTTGATTGGAAAACAAAGTCGTTAACGGTTTGGTACAAATCTACATTCGCATTGGCCATTGCCAACAGCGGAATGAATCCCTTCATATACGCGTGGAAAAATACCAACTTTCGTAAGGCCTTTCAAAAGATTTTACATTTTAAATCGCCCAATAGCAATTTCAATTCCAGTTTCAAAATGTACTTGGAAAAACAACGAAAGTTAAATAACCAGGCAGATAATCAGCATACAAAACAAACAGGAAGAAACAACAAATGTTCACTCGAGCGCCAATCTGATCATGCAGAAGAAAACAGAATAGAAAACACAATTTTTTAAATATCATTCGTCTTATCATTTAACTAAAAGCTATCTAATAGAAGAACAAATTGTAAATTATTTCATTTTCCTTCAATCTTTTATCTCCCCTCCCCCCCCCCTCTCTCTCTGTCTCTCTCAACTGAAAATATTAAAATAAAGAAATTATAAACGTACATAAAGAATTAACACGAGAGACATTTGTCTGGTGCAAAATTAAAACGTTTCGAGTACGGTGTAAAAATTTTCAACATCGATGAAATTTCCGAGGGTATTAAAATTTCATAATCGTAATTGGACTTTTGTTATAATTAGAATTAAAAGATACCAATTATTTGTTATTTCTTCATCTTATTAAGAAATATTTTCTCGATAAGATTATCAGAAGACGTACCTCGACTCCGGTTACTCCTAAAGCCGTTTTAATATTTGGCGTCATGCGGAACGGCACCTTTTCCGGGACACGTAGAGTTTTTCCTTTCTCAAAGCAGACATTGTAATCAATGTGTACAACTTCGCCGGTATTAAGATCAACGAGAACGTTATCCAAATGCCTGTCGCCTAAACCTATGATGTAGCCAATGATGGACATTACAGCAACGGAATATGAGTAGTTCTTGGTAGCTTGCCACCAGCTGCCGACGTTGATACTGTTACACCAGATCTCTCTGCAATGCATGAGAAGATAAAGGGAAAATAAATACAGAAAAAAAGAAAGAGAGAATAGATGTCGAAAGTATCCGATTGAAAAGTATGCTAATGCCCGTTTTTATTACAACTAACTTTGCCAGTAGATCCTTCGGAGTCTCCCTCATTAATTCCTCCAAAACTTTTTTCAGCACATGAATAGGCCACTCCTTTCGGTTCTCCAAGCCGATCCCGCATTCTTTCAACAATGGCGTCAACTTGTTGTAAAACAGTTCCGACGGTCGCATAATAGCAGAATTGCCGCCACCGGTTTTGCTGACGGCGCACTCACGCTGCTGCCATCGCTTATAAAGTATAAACAGTGGCGTAACGCCATCGACCCACTGAATGAGACCGGATCTGGGACCTAAAGGGATCACTGAATAGTGCCGCGCCCTGTAGACCTTGGTATCGCTATTCTTTGACATCATGGTGTTACATATACTCAGGAATTGCATTATCCTCTCGTCTAGATGCAGATCCTCTAGTCCCTTGAATAAATACGTATAAACGTGGCCATCGGACCCGTGGAATATCAATTTTTTAGGCTTTGTCTTCGTCGGTAGAATCTGAACATTATTGTCCACCGACATAATGGTGACGATTCTGTTATCGATGGCAGCGACGCCCGGCATGGCGATACGGGTGTCCTTCAGATTAGCCAGAATAGGACTGATGTCCATCATTGACAGAGAATAAGCGGCTCGTCGGTGTACGCGTTGCGCTAACTTGGTTTCCAAATGTTTCAAGGCCAAACTGGCCATTTGGGGCTTTGCTGGATTCTTAGGATTGTTCAATCGATTTATCACCTCCTCTATAGAAGCACCAAACTTCTCCTGAAAGGTCTTCTCGTGTGGCGTCTCGGCAGATACAGACGTCATAGATAGCAGATTCTCTAATATAAATGTAATTGGCTTCAAAATAATCCTATGCTTTTCCGCGATCAATTTATCCTTCTCTTCGAGCGTAAGCCATATATTGTCCTGCACCCGTTGAATCTCAATTTCTAGCTGCTCGAATCGTTTGGTAATCTCGGTGTGATGTTGACACAATGTTGCCAACCACAGTTCGTCCCACAACAATGTGATTCGTCTGAGCTCCTTCACTAGCACTTTCACTTGAATCACCGAATCCTGTATACGATTCGAGAGACAATCGACCAACTGCGAGAAATAGGAATCCATGAAACTCTCATGTTCGTCGTTATATGCAATTGTTTCCGCTACTGTCTTTTCTTCATCGTCATCATCGTCCTCCTCTTTCTCCTCTTCATTCTCCTCCTCCTCCTCCTCCTCCTCCTCCTCCTCATCCTCATCTCCCTCATCCTCCTCTTCCTCCTCGTCCTCCTCTTCCCCGTCATTATTCTCCTCTCCTTCTTTTCCCTCTCGTTCCTCTATGACAGCACTCAAATCTACATCATTCTGCGAGCTATCATTGTCATCGGGCTTTTCATAAGGGCTAACGACCTTGCCGTACATCTTCTTCTGCCCGGATACCGCGCCCACCACGGCCGGGAACGTGATCAAATGCGGCGAATTCTCGGCCACTCGGCACAACAGCTCGGATACCTGAGTCCTCACGTACGTCTCGGGATGACTGAGTCTCGAAAATAACTGCGGTATAATCTCTTTCCATGGCGCGGTCGGGGTTGTCGAGAGACCGGCTTCGAGAACATTCTGCAATTCGAGAGCGTGCTTCACCACGAGTCTCAGTAATCTCAACGTTGCCGTGATGGTGTCGCACTCGTTGCTGTCATTATTTGCTAATTGTAAGTATTTGAAATACGCGTTCGCTGAAAGCTCGTAATACGAATAGATCCTTTTCTGTGCCTGTCGCCAGATGTCGACCAGCATACCGAGATGTTCGTTGCTGGCGTGACTTAAGACCGATACGTTCCTCAGTTGATTCTCTATCATGTCAGATGTGTTTATGTCATTCATGTCGATATCACCCTCGTCTTCGGGTATGGTTTTGTTCTGACTTAGTATAGAAAAAATGGTGTTGAGATCAGTTTCGGCTATATCCATCGGCAGTAACGACTGTATATTTATTCGATCAGTATCCGTCAATTGACCAGAATTGGAGTTGTCCACAATCTTTCGGCCCCACTTGTAACACCAAGCGGCAAAACTGGACCAGGCTCGCGGCAGATCCGGACACTGATTCACGCCAAGTTGCATCAATTTACCGATTATCATGTCCGACGTAGGAATCAGATCGATCGTCTCGCCAAACAGTTTGTCCATCAGGCCGTCGTTGTGCATAGCTTCGAATCGGAGCAATTCCTCCAATTGAGGATTCTCCTTCACGTTTGTGTCCTGTTGTATCCACTTACCCAGGGTAAGCAAAAGCTTGGTTCCCGTTTCCCGTAAATCAGCAGACTGCTCGCCACTGACGATCGCTTGCGAGATCCCCAACGCGGTCACGCAACACATTCTTAAAGCCTCGCTCGTTTTCTCCATGTCATACAATAATTTCGACAATTCTCTGAATGCGCGCATACTACTCTTAGTCCATTTCACGTGGATAGGCCCGTTCAGCATACCGCTTGTGATCTCAGTGAAAGTGCAAGCAGTCGAATTCTCCAATCGAATGAGGTCTTGCTCCGATTTCAAGTACTTGATCATCTCACGTTTCGCTAAATTAAAGTTGCCTTCTTTCCTGGCCGTTCTGACAACATGTAATCGTAGACTGTCCACCTCCGTAGAGCCGCTGTCGCACGCTTGATCCAGATACTCAGACCACCACAATACCTGCGTTAAAATGTTGGAATTGATATTATTCACTTTATCAACCTTGAATAATTCGAAAACGTTCTTGTCCTTCTTGCCGCGCGATATGTTCTTCAGTCCCGTCGCAGAATATTGAAGCAGTATAGCATCACTGAGATACTCCGACGGCACGTTCCGCAATCCGTCCTGCATCACCTTGGCCGCAACCTTTTGGCATCTCTCGATAATACTATCGTCAAACGAATCGTCGAATTCATTAAGGCGAATTCTGAGCGCAACGTTCGTCAAACTGTTGCTGCACGCAGCCAGCGTTTTCGCGCAGCTCCAATTACTTTTCTTCTCCAGCAGGTTCCAATTCGACAACTCATCCAAGGAGATCAGTTTGCCCTCCTCGAACTTTTTCAGACAATCCGCCTGCTGCGGAACAATATTTTCTGCAATTTGCTTCCTCACGGCGATATAATTCTCTTGCGTCAGCATCTCGGTCTCTCGTGATTTCCATTCCACTAATCCAGACCAGTCACTGACCGCTTTATAACAATTGGAAAGTCTTTGCATGCAGAAGCCCAGCACTTGACTGTCGCTCTCGAGTCTCGCGGTTCTGCCGCCTTCGTCATCATTTGTTTTAACGTGATCATGATCGTCGACGATCTGCTTGTAGGCATCCGCCGCTGACTCGTAACGCCCGGCGGCTTCCTCCATCGCTGCTTTCAACCAGGAAAACTGTCTATCCTTGCTCTTGGTATAAAGATAAAGCCCCTGTAACGCCTCCGCTTCGCCGAGTGCGACCATCGCCTGCGTAGTCCATAATGTTGCCCTCTCAAATTCGATTCCTTGCGTATTATCAGCATTGCTCAAATCCTCTAGTAATCTCTGACCGTTTCGCAACGCACTCGTTGCTAGGCCGGAGTGCAACGAGACTACGCATAAGGCCAATCGTATGCGATTCAGCCATTCCTTGCACGTCGACTTGTTCGTATGAAAGAAGGTTCTGACTGGTTTTGACAGTGGTAAGAGCGCCATCGCGCAACCATCGGCCGCATTGTGAATCACCCTTTCGAGATGTTCCAGGAACTCGACGAAGAGTCGTACTCGCGTGTGCTCGTGCAAGATGCGATCTAATTCCTGGTTCTCTAATCCCTGCTTCTTCATCACGTCTAGGTTGTGGCACGATATTTCACGAGCCAGAATCTTCAGAGCACTCTCGATTGACGTAAACGTTTCCTGTGGCTTCCCCAGAGAAGTGCGCAGCTTGTTGAGGACACAATGTTGCGCTGCTTCGAAACCGCTCCAGAAAAACAGAAACGAACAATTTGCCAATGCCAAATCATACATTCTCGCTGTAGTTCTATTCTCTGGTCTGCATGGAGAAACATTTCATGTGATTATTATCGTTTTCGCGAAAAAATAATCTCGGGTAAAGAGTACTTACACAGCTGGCCAACATAAAGTAAATATTTCCGATAACCCAGATGCGTCGAGATAATGTTCTTGCAGTAGAAACGCCATGTACGTTTTGAAATGCTGTGCTAACAATTCCCCATTGTTGTTACTTCGCATATGCAATCTTTGAGCGAGAATCAACGATTCTGTCGAATAAGTCACGATCTCTCGCACTTTCTGCATCACACAACAGTCAAGACAACATTTAAATATAGAAAACATTTAAATATGAAATGAGAAAGAGATATTAACTCGACAAATTTGGATAAAACTATATTCAGAAAGATTGCACTTACCTTGGTGTCTGAGAATAAATGCTGTTTGTTCAATTTTGATAAAACAATGTTAATGGGCATACACATTAGCAGCGCGCCGTATTTTTCGCGGATCGTTTTGTTGCACGAAGTCAAATGCAAAGTCGCTAGGTCCACAATACTCAAATAGGTCTCTTGCTTCCATACCACATCCTTTGCGGTCATTAACATTTCAAAGAGATTGCATGCTGCGCTCGCAACATCATCATTCGTTGTAGCGCCACAATTGATTAAACTCGCAATTATACTTTGACATTCCTGAGTTTCGCTCAAGATTCCGATATATTTTTCAGACTGTATGCAAATCTCTTGCAACCAAGTGGACAAAAGGAGCAAAGTGCATGCGGGCGTATTTTTGTTATATGTCTTTGCTATCAAATTGAGAATTATAGACAAATGACCGCTGGCTGGTGACGTAGTCGGTACATCCAAAGTCCCGGGAAACATATCCATCGGGCGAGAAGCGGTAGTACCTGTTATCAAGCTGGAGCTTGAAACGAAGTGATTGTACCTGTTAACATACACACACACACACACAAAAATCGACACACACGTTAAAATTATGTATTCATTCATTAAACTATCGAAAGAGAGTATTAGAAGTAGTAAGTTTCATTCTACCTGGAACAATGCGCATAGAGCAAATACAGAATATTATATTGCAAAAACGGACTTGCTGTAGACAGTGCAGTGTCGTATGGTTTTAACCTGACTGCGAGAAGTTCCAAGATACTGGGCTTTAAAGCCCACATTCCAATAATCGAATTACTTGCGTTTGCTAAAAAAAGGTATAAAAGCTCTTATTACACATTTTCTCGTTCTTTTTATACATTTGCGATTATAGCAGCGTGTATATGCTCACCTATGTCCGAAAGCGCCCGTAAGATGAACGTAACTACAATCTCAACGTCGCTTTTCGTATATTGTAGATCATTCAACGGATTGTCTGCAACCAAAATATCTATATCGGATAGTATAAGTTTGTAAGCTATTTCCAAATCCGCTAATATATAGCGATAAGATTCCTGTAATAACGGAATATTCTTTAGACTCAGAAGACTGTGATATACGCTCAAACTCGCATTTTGAATGGTAATGGAATTTCGGAATCTTAATTTTAGCAGCATCGAATTCTTGCCAAGTAACGTGTGCACCAATTCCAATGGCAAGTTCGCAGATACCTCCTTTATTATTTTTGATATGATGCTCAACATGGAGATAATGGTATCGTCCCAAAAGATGTTAACTCTTTGTAACTGAAGATCGATAAATTTATAGAGAAGCTCGTGATTCTTTGTTACTCGACTTTGAAGATAACCAAGGAGCAAGAAGGCGCATTCATTCGCGACCACAATCAATTCTTCCTTTTCTTCCGACAAGTTTTCAATCTGTTTGACTTTTGGCTCCATCGATCGCATTACACTCATTAACAACTGTCCTTTCTCCTTGGACAAAACGTTTCCTTTATCGGAAGCTATCTTGAAATTCTTCTTATCATTTTTCTTATTTATAGTCAATGACTTTATCATCTTAATAAGATTTTCCTCGGTAACGTCGTCTTTACTAAAATGTTTGGAAAGTATCTCGACATGTTCTTGCGACGAACTCATATTTCTTACATATTTGATCAAATTTTCTGGATTATTAGATATCTTGAGCCAAGTGTCGTTATCCTCTTCCAATTCGATCGCTTTTACAACGGTCTTTAACATTTTCGATAGACAATTCGTTAGGAAAGACCATTGTACGTTGGGTGCAAGATTTGGATTCAGATGCTCAGCTACGCTCTTCGTTACCGTATTAAAGACGGATATTAACGACGTAATTCGCAGAATGCATTCCCTCGGTGTCGGGGATCCATCATCGCCGGGCGAAGTACGACCGGATTCGGGCGAATTCAATTCCTCGTCATAACTTTCCATATCCTCCAAAAATTGTCCTAGTAACGTTAGAGTAAACTGCAGATCCGCTATCCAGAACGAGCGCAACTTTTGCAAACATCGACTCGCGTAAATGACAACTGACTTTTGTTGCGTGGAATCGATGTGCCAACCCACAAGTATGTCCACAGTATCGCGAAAGTGGTTCGTGAATGTTTCTGGATAAGAATCTATGATGAGTAATATAGCATCCACAGTTGCTACCAGTAAGTCTGCTCTGTCGACATTCTCTAATATTGATTGTAACTGGGACATCATCGGCTATAATAACATAATTACAAAAAATTGGTTAATATCTATTGTTATGTTGAAATGAAAGCAAATAATTAGAAATTATCGAAATTTTTAATATATGAACATAAATATATTTTTATTTACCATGGAGAATTCTTTCAATTTTGATATCTCAGAATCCATCTTGAGCGTCTCGATAAGTGATTTCATTAACAGGCATTTTACATCATCTTTATGCTCCAATGAATATTTATTAAAAATCCAGTCCATGTATCTAGAAAATACAAACAAGTTTTGTACTGTTTTTTCTTACTGTTCAAATCACATGTGTGTTGGAGGAATAAAGAGATACAGAATATATCTTTTACATATAGGAATGTGAACATACCTTTTAAAATCTTGTTCCACCACATATCCAATTCGACCCAAACACTTTGCAATCTGCTGTTTTGCCTCCTGACCAGGACCAGAGTGCAAGAAATCTAACAGACTTTCACAAATAGTTTCCAAGTTCCGTCGTATGTATCGTTGATTTTCGTGTGCGACGATACTTTCTTGCACTTGCTTGCAAAGTACCATGAGATGATCGTAATCATCTTCACGGCATAATCGTCGCAAAAGCTTAGAAATTCTCGAATCCTCTAAAACAAGAGAGAGAGAGAGAGAGAGAGAGATTTCTTTAAAAAATAAAATTCCAGCAAAACAAACACAAATATTATATGCACACACACACACACACACACACACACATACAGACACACACACACACACACACACACACACACACACACACATAAATGTAATTACCATTTATTCTTTTATCATCGTAGTATTTGCCCTGTGCGTTCTCATGATTTTTCAACGATTCTTGAAACTTGGATCTAGATGTAGAGTGATAGCTGGACTCTGAATTTGATTCGCGATCATTGAGGGTCTTTTTAAAAGCCCTTCCACGTGTTCCACCCCTAGCACGATCTGTAGATCCGCCACGTGCCATTCGAAATTCATTTCTTGGAAGACCGCTAAGTCTGGTGCAAAGAATTATTTCTTTTTAATTACCTTGATTTATTAGAGATATCATAACAAGAATATAATTGAAACAAAGGTGATGATACCTTGGCTTGAATCTTGCAAAACTGTAATCTGAGGAGTAGTTGGAGTTTCGCTGACAAATGACCAGAGTGCTACGTGGTACATTAAGATCATTGACACTATAACCACTTATCACGCCACTATCTTCTTTCTCTATTTCTCCTCCCTGATTGATAGACTCGTCTTGAGTCTCAGCACACTTGGAACCACGTAGCCTCGTGCTAGTATTAGAGTTCCCACAGCTATTCATTACATTACTCTGCAAGTGGTCTGCATGACCCACACTTAATAAATGTGTAACCTGTGGTTATCTAGAGAAAATATTATTAATTATGAAATTGCTTATACATAATTATAAATCAAAATAAACATTATGGAAGTAAACATTAAACATAAGGAAGGAACATTAAAAAGTATTAAAAGTTATTGGTATAGAAAAAAATTATATAGTCTTATTTCCACTATCCTTTGTACTATCCTTTCAAATAATAATTCACACTATAGATGAGTATATATTTTTAAAAAATATACATTTCACATACTGTAATAAGAAAATTAATAAAATATATTACACATACACACACATACACATATACACACATGCGCGCATGCACACATATATATATACAAAAGAGAGCTTTTGATCAAGAACCTTACTTCTACAATATTTATCAGCATTGAAAATATATATAAAATACTGACGCGAGAGACAATTATATAAGGTAAAATACAAAGTTATATGATCCAAATATTCTCAATTATATGTATAAAGTATATTATATCATAATAAGTTATCAAAAATAATATAATTCAAAATATCCATCCATATTTCTTTCACTAGGGATTATTCCAGTTTTTACCTCACAAAATCAAATGAGTATTTTTCAAAAATAAGATTATGTGGAAAAATTTTATAATATAGTAAGCAACTTGTGTCATGAATTTCATTTTTTTTTTCTTGTAGCGATTAAGAGTGCTTAGTATCAAAGTGTTATCTTAAAATTTTCTAAAAATCATGAAATCCATGAAACCACATGGAGTGTGAATCGTAGCGAATTTAAATGGCATTAATCGCGTTTTCGATTGTACGGTGTTGACATATCTTTCGCGCGAGCAGCATCTGTTGCTGATAATGTTACCGTCCTTTTCCTCGCTCCTGAAACTCTTAGCAAAGCGTTTAGATATAGGTCCTACGAAAATTAATTTCTCACCGATCTTGCGCAAATCTTGTGTAAATGAACGATCAGCTGTGCAGAATGTAAATAAGGCCAGCAAATTTGTAGCTTTGTCTCGCGAAGATACAAGTACGAAAATGCAGATTTGAAGGTTATGAGAGGACACATTCAGTGTTCGTCCACTTCCTTGGATTTTTATCTTTTCTTCTCTAGCTAGAATCACTTCGGTGTTACACGCCAATCACGCCAACCGCATATATACACACATACATACATGATGCGTAATGCCCTAGTCTATCGTTACTTCTAGAGAGTTTCGTTTCTGCGTAAAGTCTTTTGCATGGTCTTTTGCGTGGTACAATGGCAGTAATGGATGAGATTGTAAGAGTAACAAATTCACCAATCACAGCTGAATGTGAGAAGAATAATCGACTATGATTGGTCGAGTTCTACGCCTACTCCTTAATCAACTACTGTTACTGCCCAATTTAGACTATGCATAAGTCTTTAAAGATAGTATTTCATGCTAACGGTCGATCATTCGATATTCGTTTTTAGTATTAAGCTACATGGATGAAATTGATGCATATCAAGCATTAATTTTAATCAAATGATTTGTTGTCTTTTGATTCAACATTAGCGTCAAAAGTCAGCATGGAAAGATACGTTTACTTTCTCGCGTGCGCGATTATCAATTATTACCGAATATCAAAAAGAAACTTGTCAATTATCAATAATGCTCTTTATATGATATTTTGAGTACAATCAACGTGATGCTGCAAATGCTTTGAAGCGATTTTTAACTGGTCAGTTTGTAAAATTCTTTCTTTTAATTGGTCCATCAAATACTTCAAAGCATTTTTAGCGAGATTTTGACCACAGCTTTGCCTCGCTTAATCGTTGTGATTTCAACGAATTTCAAGTCCACGTATTCCACGAATGAACAAATGGAACAAATTGGATGTTAATCAAAAGGATTATATAGGAATTTTTTTTTACGTTTTAAATTAGAAAAGGAGCTGTGCACTTGCACACATCACTCACATCGGCCTGTTTCCTAGTAATTTTTCACTGCTTCACCTATGAGATTATATTATATTATATTATATTAAATTAACTAATTAGTGATGTGAGCAATTGATATACATCAATTAGAGATCTATCGAATTGCGCATGCGCAATTTCACTTTTCTCTAAATAACGTTATATTAGTGATCTATTTTCTATTTCTGCATTAGACTGTACTAGAAACCCTAGAAATAGGAGTCCGGCTAATAATGTCTCCATTCTTATTGGCTAGGAAAGAAAGGATATGGCGTGCAGCAAACCAATTGTTGAAATTTTTTTTCAAGCACATAATTTGAATATGGTGAAACGAAAATAAAGAAAAATTTTCAATTTAATTGTAAATAATTAAATTATTTTATTATAACATATAAAATACAGACATAACACATAAAATACAGAAAGTAAAACTATAAAACAATTATTTGACTAGAGAATGCATTGCTACTAAAACTGTTTTGTTACTAAAAGTGTTTCGTCGCAGATGTTCTTATCGGACAATTATCAAATTAAGTAATGAAAAATGTTTTACCTTCCACAGGATACGCTTCTATTTCGGGATCGGTATTCTTCTATTCTGTAAATCATGGTGGAATCAGAAAGGTAAAGCATTCTGAAGGATGCGCAGTAATCAGTGACATGCCGATAGCATTTGATTGTCAAAATTCACTCCCTTCTTATCCTCCATTATGCGTAATGCTTTCTGATTCCACAATGCTGTGCATGTAGTACAGACACGAACCATATCTACTTTCGATATGATTTTATCGATAGTGTAAGAAAATATAATCATAGTTTCTAAACTGAAAATGGGTGGGAACCACCCTAGAGGGCGGTAATATAAATATTTATAAATATAAAATTTTAGGTTAATAATTTGTCGATATCTAATTTTATTCATCATCGATGTACTTAATGATAATTATATTAAACTTTTTGGTTATACTAAAATATGTCTACATTTTGTATGTACATCAAAATATGTAAAAGGATATAAAAAGAATAACATTTAGACATATATATGTAAGTCTCTATTGTATAGATAAATTTATATTTGAATACATATGAACCAAACCAAAAAAATTTTTTTCTGACTTAGCACGCAGTCCAAGATTATACGCTAAAAAAATGACTACGCTTCATATTTGAACGCATTATAAAGTAGTATTAGTGCACTACAGGTTGTCCTTTATCATTCTCTGGCTGTACCTCAGGTATATGTGGCCAAACCGTCGGTTTATCAAGATTTATAGCAATATCTGGATAGGCATCACGAAAATCTTCCATCGTCATTTCAGAGAATGGCAATAAACTCTTTACTCTATCAATTTCCTTTTTGACAGTGGCGATGCGTTGATTCGACTCAATGATAAATTCCTCGATTTTTATATGCTATAATAAAGAGACAATCGGTGACAATAATAAAACCCTTAATTTAGAAAAGAGCTTAAAGAGCTTACAAAATGCAAAGTAAATGTCATAATATAATGTAAATGCTATACCACTTTCTTTTCTTCAGTTTCAATTTCAGAAGTATATTTATCCACTGGATATGGCACTGTGATAGATTCATATTCCTTTTGAAACTTATCGACTAATCCAATAGTTAGAATATTTTTCTTATAGTATGCCCAATCGATTTTTGGAGGAATTTCTGGACTCGCATGCATTCTATAGATAGAAAAATATAAAGAGAAACAAGAAATACACACACACACACACACACACACACATATTCCTATTTACAATATTCTTTATTGTAACAAGGAAACATATTGTTTTTATATTCCAAGGATGATACTTGAATAAAATAATTCCATAAATATTTTATAAAAGTTAAATGTACGACTGGTATGATGTGTCTCAAGAGATGTTTTAACAGATATATGGAATGGCACAAAATTAATGTGAGGTTACTCCAACAAGGACAGAGCTTGTGTAGATAATTTAAATAATTTTCGATATAGAGAAAATCTTTTTCTGAAATAATAAATTCTCTCGCATACACAGTGTGTGAACATCCAATTAAAGTAACACTTAATTGTTATCAGAAAGAGATCTAGACATATTATATAATGACATATGCAACTTGAATCAAATTCGGAAGAAAGTGATATGAAGAGTGACTGACCGTCGAAAATACTGATCAGATTTAGATTTGAAAGCAGCGAATGCAGCTTTTTCCGTTTCTGGAATTTTTTCGGCAAGCGCCGACCAATTGATCATCTTCATCGCTTTGCGTGACATACCTCGTCACGTATTTTATCACACTGATGGATGCAATACACGTACTACTTGCACGTAAATATATTCTCTTTCGTCTGATTCGTCTTTCTCGTATTCAAGCCAATTTCTTGAGAGAAGCGGAAACGACTGAAGATAGATGGTAGCCACGCAATACAGTGATACCAACAAAATAAAATAAAAATATATCGATCGAGTACACGTAATCGCGAAAGCGATGTGTATGTGTGTATTTCCATGCATGCATATGTATGTATGTACAAATATATAAATTGAATTATCGATGCCTCTATAACTTACAGTAAAGTCAGTAAAGTCAGTTTAGGATGGATGTGAAACATAATCGCAGTGGGTAGAAATGATGTTGTTTGAAGGTAAATTAAGTTGAGAGAAGTTGACATAGGGAATGAAATAAAGTAAAATATATATGCAGAAAACAGGAATTGCGCTTGATCGCGATATATCGAAATTCGAAGGTAGTAACAATTTGATTACTTATTCTCTCATCGTTCTTGTATATGATTTCCAATGTCGATAGCATTAAATATATTAAAATGTATGGAAATGCTCATTGAGAGGAGATTTATTTATGTGTTTTTTCGATGCGCCGCCGACAGACAAGAGTGGAGTAACGTCACGATCATAAAAGCCGAGCCGAACCGGGCCGGTCAGCGTTGAATGGTCGAATCACCGTTCACAGTGTTGACGGTAAGTATCACGGATGACGGGATTGGCGGGATTAGCGGGGACTGGGGAGCGTAAAGCGTTGCATATTGCATCTCTCTCGGGTCTCTCTCGCGAGTCTCGCGGTCGTGCCGTCCGTTCCGTCGTACTCGTGGTAGTCCGTGGCCGACGGCCGACGGCCGTGGGATCGATAAAGTAGAATGGAAGAGAAAGGGAGAGGGAGAGGGAGAGCGTGTACGAGAGTGAGATGAGAGGGTGGGTGAAGTGGGTGGAGTGTGGAGTGGGCGGCCGTGGCCCGTGGCGGTGGCGGCGGCGGCGGCGGTGGCGGTGGTGGCGATGCGGCGGTGAGCATAAAGAGGATAGGATAATATCGGTGCGCGTCCTCCCGCGGCGCGGCGGAGGTGTCCTTTACTCCTTTTCGCCGTTCGCGGAGCTTTGTTTCCGAATTTCCGCCTTCGTATAATCCGCCTTCGTACTATATCGTATCCCAGCCTAGCTCTCGTAGCCGCGATCTGTACGATGTAGTTATTGGTAGTTATGCCGAAGAAGGGCACGCGGCATTTGAGGGAGTTGGGGAACGCGACAAGTACTCAGCAACAATTGCAGCCACCGCCGCCCGGTGCGGCGGCGGCGGCGGCGGCGGCGGTGACGACGACGACAACGACTCTCTCGGTCTCGGAACTCTCGGAACTTTCGGAAGTGGTGCCAGCCAAGCACCTTCGCAGCGTACACTGCGTGCACATCGGTCTGACCAACAGCAAGCGTTGGCTCTCGCTTAGAAGACGCCTAGGTTTCACGGCAGACGATGATGTCGCGGTGTACTTGCTGGACCTCGCAGAATCTACCACCACCGCCGCCGCCACCACCATCACCACCACCGCCACCACTACTACAACCACAACCACTACTAGGTTAACTAGGTACGTAAGTACGTGTTCCTATGCCTGACCACGTTGACAATGCCAACAGATTGCGTTGTATCGTATCTTATCGCATCGCTTCGCATCGCATCGTCTTGTCGCGCATCTGACAACTCGTCAAGGCATAGCTCAGCCTGCTCAATGGCTCAGTCCTAGCTAGCTTGAGCTTGAGCTGGCTTGAGCTGACTTGAGCTGGTTCACCTCAGCTCACTTATACCTAGCTGTCACGCGTTTCGCCGCGTTCAATCGCCCGGTGTTTTCCCCCCCTACTCTAGTACTCTCAGTAGTCTCAGTCGGAACGCGTTTCGACGAATCGCCATCTTGCGGGACGATGTATGTTATGTATGTTATGATCTGTATGTACGTACTGTTCAGTCGGCGAGAAGGGTGAACTGGATGATGCAAAATGAAATCGATCGATACTCCGTTACGGAAGGCGCACATTTCGAAAATTGCGGCTGACAAATAGCGTCATTCGCCTTCTTCGCCTATTCAGGGAATAATCATTATGGTTCACATTTTATTCCTTTCGTTTCTGCAGAGTGATGTTTTTTAGTGAATAAAATTTCTATGTCTGGAGACAAATCAATTTCTTATTTCTAATTTATTCCAATGTAATGAGATTAATGTTTAAGATACCACACGACACATTTATGCAAATAAAAAGTGTAAGAAATAGAGTCAAAGAAATGCAAATAATGCTTTTAATATATACATCTTTTTATGCTTGTATAGGCAACAGGGTAAATGCAATGGAGCAGAGAACTGGAAGAGGAAACATAGCGATCAGGACGAGGAAGCTGTTGTTCTGACTGAAAGTTTGGATAAAGAAGAACCTATTCTCACGAAAGTGTGTTCAACGAAACAAGATGCTACATCAAACAAGATCCTACTTGATGCTCCTGCCTCTGCGATAAATGAGAATGTATCAGAGGTGTCGGACGATGCAATCAAGTTACACTTACGACGTAGTTCGAGGTCGAAGCACCACAAAAACAAGACGAAGCATCGCAAAGATAAGCGGAAAAAACGGCGACACTTGAAGAACGGCATTCAAAATAGTAGTTCTATTCAACTAGACAGATTTGAGTGTATCAGTGGAAATGCATCAGATCTGCGGAACAGTTCGGCAGCAAATAGAGATTCGAGTAATCACGAGATCATAATCAGTGAATTAGATCCTAAATTAACATTAGATGAAGTAGAAAACTTGGAAATCGATACAAAACAAGTTAAACCCCCTATGACCAAGACTGATCACGTAGATAGCATTAGAATTCGAAATGATGTAAATAGTACAACCAACAGCGATACCAGGTGCGAGGAAAACGTAATCGATATACCTGACGATTCGCATAAGGATACCTTTGAGAATAATATTATTACTAAGCTGCATTTTGCCGATACAACAACAACAACATCTCTTCCAAAGCATGGATACAATACTGAGAATGTGAACAAGACAAACGTAAAATATTTACTGGATCCCAGTGCCGACGAAACCAGTGCAGTTGAGACACTTGCTGTTGACGACGCACCTGAGAAAGAACACGAGGCCAAATCGATGTGTTGCGTGGAATCGCACGGATACAAGGACGTAACGTCCAACAATTGCGAAGACGCGGAGAATCGTAAATTGGAAAATCGTAAAAGGAGACGGAAACGTCCGCGTCACGATGTGCAAATTCAAGAGAAGGATCTCTCGGAAAATAATGCTTTAGACGAGCCGACGGTGTTTAAACACCGGCGAAAAAAGCACAAGCATACAAACGAGCACAAAAGCAAAAAGCATCACGATGTACGAAAAGCGCCGCAAGACGGCATCGTCAAGCAAGAGGAGGCACGAAACGCGTGTCCACCGGAGGCCGCTGAGCTGCTATCTTCGCCGGCAGAAATTCGATCTTCTGACAGGATCGCCGAGGAGGCGGAAACGCGGAACGGTCGCAGCCCCGAGGGTATCATCGATAGTACTGACGACGTCGCGTCCGAGCCACAAAGACTCGCGATCAAGATCAAGCTTTGTCAGGAATGCAACAGTCGTCATTTGCAGGACGCCTGTCCTCTGACGACGTCACAGTACGCGATAGCCGATATCATCTCTTACGAAAAGTGGTTGAGCAGACATAAGGAGAATTCGGAGATAATGAAAGCCATCGCGTCGGAGGATCCAATGTCGGAGGGTTATGGCAGATTAACGTACGACGGCTTCGAGTCAGATGACGAATCTCCAACGTCCAGCGAACAATGCAAGGCCAAACCGAAAATGCAAAGGGAGGAGAAGCAGCTGGTAGTAGAGATGGATCGACCGCTATACGCGAGAGATTCTCTCCCGGATTGCCTTGAATTGAAAATTGCAAATACCGATCACGGTCTTGGCATTTATGCCAAGAACCCGGTTCCAATGTATGCCAAGTTTGGTCCGCTTATCGGCATCTCGGTTAGAGAAATGGACATTCCGGATGATTTCTCTATGCGCCATATTTGGGAGGTATTATCAGACAGATATTTTGATTCATTGGAATTTTAGTATTGTAAAATTGCAAAAGTAATTATTGCGGAAATGAATCTTTTTCTTTTTTCAGATAGATAATAATGGAAAGAGTACATATATCAGCACTACGGATCCATTAAAAAGCAATTGGATTCGATACATTAGACCAGCTGACACGAAAGAGAAGAGAAGCCTCGCGGTGATTGCTAAGCATGGCCAATTATATTTCGTTACAACTAAGAATATCGCATTGGGAATGGAGCTGACTTATTGGGTAGAATCGCAATCTTCCACATGGACGAGGAAGAATAAAATCAATAAAACGAGTAAGTGTGTACAGAGTGTACCAAACTAATAATTAATTTTTCTCTTTCTCTCTCTCTCTCTCTCTCTCTCTCTCTCTCTCTCTCTCTCTCTCATAGACTGTTTCATGATCGTTTGCATCTCTTTCAGATTGTGGAGGATGCAATCTTATTTTCGCACATTCAATATATTATCGATTGCATTGCTGCATCTTTCACGACATGAATTATAGTTTAACGATAAGAAAATATCATTGCAAGGTATTTTATATATTTACCGTTTTACACACACACACACACACACACACACACACACACACACACACACACACACACACTTGCTCTGAGATTATGGGATTATTTCCCATTTTTTAGGTTTGCGGCGCTACAGTGCTCGGCAAGGATAATATTATGAAACACGCAGCAGAGTTGCACGAGGGTCGCGGCGCATACCAATGTCAATATTGTAAAAAGTTTTTCTTAAGGCTGAATTACTTAGAAATGCACCGAACTTACGGATGCTCACAGAATCCGCATCGGGCGCGACCGTTATGCGATTTCTGCGGCCGCAAATTTTGCCAGCCACAAAAATTGAAAGTACACATCAAGAGGATGCACAGCGGTAATGGCGTGTAATTCATTCGCAAGCAATGCACTGTATTTCTATCTTTATTTTTCTTATATTTTACATGCAATATGTTTTAATATTGTGCAGATATGGCCGAAGTGCTTAGAGAATTTCAATGTAAATTATGCTTGAAACTTTTGGGTTCTCGAGCAGCTCTACAACGGCATATGAAGGAAGTACATCACAAAGATGTTATTGCTGCAGCCACGTGCGATCGATGTGGAAAAATGTTCCAGAACAAGAGCAATTTGAAAATACATATGCTGACTCATAGTGGTGTGAAACCATTTAGGTGAGTTCCTTCAATATATTGTATTAATATTGTATTAATATTATTATTTTTCTCGTAATGAGTGTACCTACTGTTTACATCTGTGGTCTTCTTTTCTTCATCAGGTGTAAAGAGAATGGCTGTAAGGCAGCTTTCACTACGAAACAATGCCTACAGTTCCATTATAAGAAGGTGCACGGTCTTACAGAGGCGATGATGCCGAAAATTGAGAGGTCCGTGGCGTACACCTTTGACGCGTACAGCGGTGGCCTCGTTGAGGACGTGCCTTGTGGAAGGATCATTCATTCCAGCAGAAGGAATTCACAAGTGAGCTCTATCATTAATATAGTTTCATGTAACATTTGGTTTCTTTTCTTATTATGTATTATACTATATATATATATACACACTCGTATGTAGCAGGACAATAGCAACAGTTTGCCATCTCTGGATGACTGCAGCTCGGAGAGCAGTTTGAAAGTCGAAGCATCAGCACCGGTATCGGTACCAGTACCGGTATCAGTACCGGCACCGATACTAACACCAGTACCAGCACCGCTATCAGCACCGGTACTAGCATCGGTATCAGCACCATTATCGTTATCGTCACCAGTATCGTCAACTTCGGATAACTCAACAACCTCATCAGCGCCGATATCGATATCGATCTCGGTGTCGGTATTGGCTTCGGCATCGACAGCAGCAGCAGCAGCAGCAGCAGCAGCAGCAGCAGCAATGACAGGTTCTACTCACAACGTCATTGTGGATTCATTACAAAGTGAGGCGAATTCTACGGCAAAGTATAAGACGGAACAACAAGAGCCTTGTGTTCCGACTACGCAAACTACATCCTTGTCCAGTGGACTTGTGACAACAATGGAGAATGAGCAGACGGAAGTTGATCTATACGACACATCGAGGACGTTGAGCAAGGGCAGCAAAAAGTGGCTAACTGAATTCAATCCACCGCCTACGTCTGACATCGCTGTTCATTTACCGGCTGTTTCGGCGTCGTCTTCCGACATTTATGATTTTGAGGATGGTAGAAAGGATGGTGGTAGTGAGAAAGCGGTATCACGCACCAGTGCGACAACGCCAAATTTGTTAGAAAGCAACAAATTGCGATTAAACGTATATCGTAGCAGGACGGAAAGCGCGAATGCAAGTTTGTTAGTGGAGGCGGCACTGGATGCCGCCGAGAGAGACATAGGAACAGTATCCAGTCCGATTTTGGAGGACAATGATCGCGAGACCAATCTCTACTCTATTTCGAGTCAGCTACAGTCACCGATACCGCAGTCGCGATCGCCGAATCATTTAGACTCGTATATCGTACAGCAGGAAGAGCAACTAATGTCGCCTGCGCCAACTCCGGACGACCGGCATACTCCTCCTAGCCACTTACACGTAGATTATCATTTGCATCGACCGGTCGACTACATCAACACTTCGCGAACGCACAATATCGAGCAATATCTGCATCACGAGGAGATGCAACCACGTGTCTCCTCACCGAATTACATGCACATGCAGCAAGAAGACTTGGTGTCGCCGTCAGCTACGCCAAATCACCGCTATCAGGACATGCATCATCATCAGGTGCCAACGGATAATCTCTCAAGCGACGAGGGTGATTCGGTGGCGCAGAATCTTAGCTTGTCTGTGAAGGAGAAGGCATTGCAGCTAGATCTCTCGACGTCGTACAAGTACGACACGCTCGAACAAGATTTCACCCGAGAGAGATCCAATTTTGAGCCATTGGTGCTTAATAGTGGTGAACTTCAGGGTTTAGACATGTCGGCTCGGGGTTTTCATCACAGTTTTGGCGCCCAGATGCAAAATACCCGCTATCATCATCATCATTTGTACGACATCGGCGAACGACAAAGCGTGGACCTTAGCAGAACGGGCAGTTACTCTATGTCGCCACCCCCACCACCGCCACCTTATCCGCATAACGAGGTCGTGCGAGTGGTCAGCTTGGATCTCACTCCTGGTGGCAGGCACAGTGTTGATCTAAGTCTTTCCAGATCGCATCATCTGCACGGATCTGGTACTCGTGTCATTACCAGTTCACAACCCGTTGGCTCGACTACGACACACGTAGTACCTGACGTCGGCGAAGGTCGAATGCTATCTCCACCTCCACCTCCTTTATCAGGATACAATCCTAGTTATCCCGTGAGTCCGGCCCCGTATCATCCTCCGAGATCCGGATATCATCATTATCCCGGTTATTATTGATTGTCACCGACAAATTGTCAGATTGTCGTAGCGGTTTCAATATAGTCAACATCTTCTCAGCAACTTTTATTGTAGATGTCTTCGGCTCCTTTTATAATTACTTTTACTCCAAATAATTTTATTTTGTGATTGTTCTAATTATTTAACTGTACATGGTTTTTATATCGCGACATATTCGCATCGCAGGCGGGAACTGCCATTTTCATAGTTCATACATTGTAAAGAGTAACGTAAAGTTATGTCTTAATTTCGCGATCAATTTAATATTTAAATCAGTGATGATAAACATTTGATGACATACACGCGCGCGATTAAAAAAGTTAGCAAAAGAAAAAACTTTTCGACTCAAGGAAGTAATAATAAAAAAAATTCACTAATATCGTATGACAGACAGTCATAATATCGTCATTTAACGCGACAAAAGTGTACTCGGTAGTCTTGGTACATCCAGAACACATACAGAACAGATATTATTTTTTTAAAAAAAAGTCAAGTAACTTATGAGATTTTACGAAAAAAAATCTATTCCAGCATGAGTATCGATAGAGGGAAATTCGTTTATCCGTAATTATATAGCTGTTAAATTATTTATCGTTTACCCTTCTCCGATAAGCTGTGTATGCAGAACATGTATGTGTGACGAGTATATCGTTTGTAGAGTAATCGTTGAAGAAAGAGGGAAGAAGAAACAAAATTACGTCGTGATCCAATGCCACGTCCGTGATAATTAAGATTTTAAAAAATTGTTACCTCTCTTAGCTTATATTCTTCTATTTCGGACCTATACTCCATGAAGAAATACTCCATTTAACGTGGCTTTGATGATAACAAAAGCATCCCGGAGCAGCATAATTTTTACAAAAATTATGCAATTTTAGAGATTAAAAAATTAAATTAGAATTTGTTCACACACACACACACACACACACCAAAAAGAAAAGATTTTACAGATGTCTGAACAGATGCGCAAACAATAAAATTGTTTCGAAATTTATATCATTTCTACAAATTGTTAAACTCTGTGTATTATCTGGGATGCTCTGATATTTATGAAATATGTGAAATTATCAAGATGCCTAATACGGTAGCTAGATAAGTGTATCTCTGCATGGTGATAACAGATTGTAACGTTTGTTTTTATTCTAGTCATTACATATGCATTAGCTATGGCGAAATAGCTATAAGTTTTAACAAGTATTCCCGCAATCGCGAATAATTTGTTCAAATACATGTATTTATCGTAAATGCAATTTGTTTGAATTTTGTTTAAAATTTTTCTCGCCGAATCTAACGAGAAAAATTAATGACACACATACACACGCACATGAGAAACAAACGTATTCCAATATAGAAATAAAACGTAACGTAATATGTTTTAATATTTTATAAGTACTCGATTCAATTTCTTTGACTTGAACTTGAACGATATTATTTACACTTAGAAATACATGCGTAGCAATTACGTAAATTTCAGAGTTTCAAAAGAGATAGAAAGTTTGTGCGTGTATGAGAGTTGTGTGCGTGCGTGCGTGTGTGTGGTGTGTACACGCATACATATATCGACGTGTTTCACGCGAATGTACGCATGAAGACGATTTATAAGCTCGTGTGTGTAACACATTAATTTTCGTGTCGCTTCCAGATTTCTGGATTTTACTCTCTCTAGCCATTTATCGAAACCAAAGATCTAAAAATATTGTAACTCTTGTGCCAAATCGAAAGGCGTTCATTGTTATATTGTATACATACACAACTTTTAGCAAAACGTAGCCATTAAAGAGGGAGGGGTGGGGGGAGGGGGCAACGCGCGTAATGTTGTCTCTATCACTTTTGCCATACTTACTTGATTATTCAACTACGCTTCACTCGTGCACTCGTGCGAATAATTTTACATGATGAATATTTAATGAAACTTTTTTTATATAAGTTTTTCACAATTTTTCTGCCATTAAGAATAGTTACCATTTCACATTTACTTTAATCGTCAATTTTTATTTAAATATAATTCACGATTGCGTTTCCATTTCTTTTTTTTTAGCTTATTCTATAATTCTTAACGATTGTAACTGTAGCGTTACAACTCTTATCGATTGTAAGAGTTACAGAATAGGCTTCTATATCATAATTTCTACATTGTGCATAATGTAAGGACAACAAACGGGATACATCTGTATTAAAATATTAATATATATATATGTATATATCTCATACAGCACAGAATTTGCAGCAATATCGCTGCAAAATTGCTGTAACATACAATGTTGCAACAGTGTTACTGCAACTTTGTGCTATGGGGGATTTATATACATATATACTTGCGTGTACATGACAAAGAGAAAGATTCAAAAGAAATGTTTACGAGTACAAAATGTGGCACAGACTATATTTGTATCAGGTTTATCGACATTAATATTGTAAGTTAATATTAATAGAATATGGCAATGATTAAACAGAGAGATGTATTTTCTTTCATTCAAAATTATCCTTTTTATAATGGAATCCATAGAGATAAAAAATGCATTAAGCATTTTTTTTTCTTTGAATTTCGCCTCGCGATTGAAGTGATAGTCTCTTCTGCAATAAATCACTTACTGCTATGTACATAAATATAAGAGTTTCAGTACAGAATTGATCGCATTTTGCGAGACTTGAGCAAAAAAATCACTGCAGAGAATAAGGATTTGTGTAAAGGACGGAAGACAGATGGAATGGAATAAAAAATCACAATCACAGTGTGTATATCATTGTATAATGTAAAGAAGAAATTATGAAAAAAATTGGATATCGCATGTCGAAATCATTGATATCAATTGCCAATTAGTATTTATCAGATCTAACGGATAGAGGTCAGTATGGTTTGATGTTTTTTGTTTTCCAGCTGTTTTTAGCGTCTTCCGGTGATGATAGGAGCGGAATAAGCCGAATAAGCCGCCGCCGGTAGAGCGGGGTAAGCAGAATAAGCGGAATAAGCCAATGGCGCAGCCGCTACGTATGGAGCGGCAATGGCGTGATTGATGGCATGTGCATTGTAACTGGTGGCGTAGGTACCGACCGTCAGAGCTGCGGGCACCGCCGGCGCCGCTGGAATTGCTGGGACCGCTGCAGAAATCACTCCGGCGCGGGCCGAACAGACCGAAAAGACGGCCACGAGAGCGCCAATGAGAACCTATGAATTTCAAATATATGAATTTCGGATAATCGAAAAAAACCCCTCTCTGCAATGTTAATGTTAAATAATATTAAATACGGATATGTAAGTAATTAAATGTGAAGAAACTTTTAAAATCGCTTTTAGTATAAAAAAATTATGTTGAAAAATTATAATGATGTAAATGGTACGACAA
>NW_017259235.1:843836-846424 GCF_001594045.1 Atta colombica | reverse complement strand
ATATATATATATATATATGTTAAGTGTAATTGCAATTTATATTTAAACGAAATATTTTTTGTATATTAATATACGACAGATACATACATACTATATTTGATGCCAAATTTAGATTAAGAATTAACAAATTTTCGAAAGATTAATCTGTCTTTTAGTTATTATTATCTCTATTAAGATATTATTTTATACAGGGGGAAGAGGGGGAAGAGTTATTTACGTATGCACGAATATTGACAATTATTCATGAAAACTTACAAGGATTTTGGTCATCATTTTTAACTGCGGTGAGTGCGGTGCGTAAATGATTGTCTCGCTGCGTTCACTGCGATGCCTATTCTCGATTACTTCGGTGTCTTTTATACATCGTGCCTTCCCTTACAAGAACAAAGACTCTCTCCCACCGTGATCACGATTTGTTGTACAACTCGCTCACATACGAGGGCACATCCGGAGTAATATATGTATATACATCGCGTATACTAGGACCGGTCTCCGTTTCTGGACTTGGTGCCGCATTTTCATTATTACTCAAGTCTGTTACCGATGTACGAATTTCGTCTGACAATGATAACTTCTTTATAACTTCTTTTCTCTTTTCTTACTTACGCAGTATATAAAATATAATAATAATAGTATAATAATAATATTTGTATATATTAATTATTATATAAATATGATAAGCGCGCAAAAAATTGAGTAGTTAATTATTATTTTCTGCTCAGATGTGGACAAGCCGACATGAGAATAAAGAACGATAACGCAAATTGAATCTAATCTATCTGTCGTAATTGCAATGTTACCGCGAAAAATTGAACATTTTCCTTGTGTAAAATCCGAACCTAATTTAAATCTTTCTTTCAACAAATTTACAAAATTGTATCGTGTTGTGTTGATATACTTGACATTGGGCGAAAAATGTGATATATCTTCTTTTAAATTTATTTTTGTTTTCTTTTTTAGATATGGAAACAAGTATAACTATGTATATTTTATATATTTTATATGTTTAAGATATATTTACATTTGTTTATTTATTGCTCTAACCTAAGATTAATACATTTTATTTCTTTAAAGAATAAATTTCGGATTTCTTTTCCGATCGATTTTGAGTTCATTTCTTTATGAAAAGATCAAAAACAAGGGATAGAAAAAGCTTGGGATCAACGTTCGCGATTTGTACCCTCTCGAACGGATACATACGATCTATACATATTAAGTATGCAAACGATCGAATCAAACAGAATTTGTTTTTATCATCATCGTGGCGAGCGATGAGAAAGATCAGAAGCAGGATATATGTATTTCTTTCAAGGTTACGACGAGATTGCGATGTGGTTGGACGAGATTCGAGTCCAAGAGTTTCCAACTTTTGCCGCCTGCATTCGGTCAAGTAATCTGCAGACTGAACTCTGAAGTCTGAAGGCTTTCGCATCTTTTTCTTGCCCTGTTTGCGCGTCACGTCCTGTAGAAGAAACTTGTAGGTACTCATTCTAAGGGATTCGATCGCTTCTTATATCTTAGTGATATTTCTTCGATTCGATTCACATGATGTGATTCATTTGGTCGATTCGATCATTCAACGACAATCGCGCTTTCCGCTTTCGCGCATCTGTTTCAGCTTTCAGCATCTGTCCAATTGTCCATGCGTTCCGACCTTCCGAAAGTACGTACAGATACTTTCCTCGGGTACCTGGTACGTGTTTCAATCTACTTGCTCAAGAAGCCACGACGTTACGTAAATCGTCGATCGTATCTAGATTATCGATGCGTAGCCCGCAGAATGTCATGCTAAAATCGCGACCTGATTCATGATGACTTTGGCTGCGAAACAGAAATATTTCGAGAATCATCATAGGTGTACATATAATAACTCATCGATCGTGAATCAATTTATTAAATCCAAATGTTGGTAATGTTGGTAATATATTTGAGATTAATTAGGTTAATGTTATTATTTTATTAAAAAAAGATATACATACATGTATTAGATTAGAATGATATATAAGTAAATTATACAATTATATACGAGAGTATATAATGAATAATGTTGATAAATTTTTTCATTACTCAAGATGAAAAATGGATTATTTTCTTAAAGTGAGGGCAAGGACGTGAATTAACAAGAAAAAAAAATATCTTTTCTATCAAAAATCTTTTACGACACAGCCTTGATCGAACGATGGGCCTGAATCCCACAAATCGTTCAGGTCTCTACAAGTTCGAGATATCTGCCCGATCGGAATTATATAAACGTGGCTGACGCGGAATGGATCGTTATGTAATCCTCCCTGCCTAGGTACGTGGTCGAAGACAATGTGTGGCAAGGTTGCACGACAGGGAAAATGATTACATGGAACGCATTCAGATTGGTTTACGGCTGCTGGCTGACAATTAGTGAACAGCTCTATTCGTTTGATCAAATTAGCACGATCGTGAAGCGTACGCTACCATAAATTTTTGAATTCGTACTTACATGTTCCGTTCTGTCAGATTTTACAAATTTTAATTACCTTATAAAACTTATGAGAGTAAAATACACATATATATATATATATATATATATATATATATATATGTATATGAACGTA
>NW_017259235.1:842902-843776 GCF_001594045.1 Atta colombica | reverse complement strand
TATATATATATATATATTTTATTCTCATAAGTCCTCGCAAGACATGACTATGAATAATATATAATATTCTTAGAACGACATTTCTCGATCGACATATACATGCACAGAAAGTTAATAGCACGCGTTTTAACCCCCAATTAACACATCAAGATAGAATCGAAAGGAAAGACAAAATGGAAAGATAAGGTGGAAAATCTTCATCAGATGTGTTAAGCTATCGAAACATAATCTCTCGAGATAATATAATCTATGTGAAAATATCTAAGAAGAAGATGGAAAAAATAGAATAATTAATTCGCTATTTTTGGAAAGGCATTTGAGCAACGCATTGATGCAGGTTATTAATGCAGTTGTTAATAACATTGTTGTTTCGCTAGCCATTAATCGAAGATCGTTGAATTGTTGCGAATCAATGACGAAAACATTGATGTTGAAAGGAAATCAGCCACTTGAGGATGCTCGTCGTGCTTCCTCGTGTAAGAGAAAGAGAGAGTTGCGCTAAAAGACGCCGTTTGTGCGCGGTGCTAAGTCCCTGCTCGTTTTTCGTTAACCAGGAGGTAGAGGTACCGTTGGCCTTGACGATGTGTCAGTTGGGGGTCGGACAAAGCGCTATAAAGGCTTTTGCTTTTTCAATCGGAAAGCAGAACCTTTTCTTTCATCGCTTCGAGTAGCAGTCTCGATATTAAATCGTTCAACATGTTCAAGCTGGTGAGTTAATTTCTAAGGTTGTAATTCACTATTTTAATTACGACTAATTTTTGTTACAATCAAAGTTTATTACTTATTAAATATTTTTAGAATCTTGATTTGTGTTCAATTATTATTGTTTTACTTTCTTTATAAAAACAAGACAAATATATATATATGTATATAT
>NW_017259235.1:840684-842521 GCF_001594045.1 Atta colombica | reverse complement strand
ATATATATAAAATGTATATGTAAAACTTAGAGTTGAAAGCGCTGTTGTGTTCTAATTCTTTTTCAAATACTGTTTTTATTCGAACATCTTAAAAATATTTTTTTATAAAATGTAATAAAAGAATATGTGCGTGTGTATAACAATTCTCACAATACAATTGAATACAAACACGTAAAACACATTAATGCATTTTTCTCCATTTCGATCTTATCTTTCTTCTATCACTACATCACGTGATGATATACATTGTATGTACGTTAATGAATATATGCGTGATTGAATTGGTTCTTCCAGTGCATTCTCTCCGTTCTCCTAACTATCGTATACGCTGCACCTGCACCTGCGCCAGGAGCGGTTCTGGCGGCACCTGCGGCAATTGCGGCAGTTCCAGCGCCCATCGTGACAGCAAGTAGCAGCCAAGTGGTCGCTAGAAATTACAACACGCTCGCCGCAGCTCCTCTTGCTCCGGTCGCCTATGCCGCGTCACCTCTAGCAGCTTACAGCACTCATGCCGTTGCACCATTTGCACCTGCTGCATACGCAGGATACGCCTATTCCGCACCACTCCTGCTTTAATCCATCGCGAACAGGGCTCGATCCGCTCGATGCTTCTTGAATCTCTATCGCAAATTCCTATGGTAAAACGATCGATGATTGACTCTAATTCAAATGTTATCTCATGATATGTCAAATATTTGTAATATTTTCAATAAATCCAATTTTTCCATCTGAATTTTCGTCGTATTCGATTTTTACTCATAATCTATACTATATCATATCATAATCATAATCTATATCATAACATAATCTATATCTATTTTTATTTTTAAAATTTACATCCTTCTAGAAAGATTATTCCCTCTTCTCTCTCTATAATCAAACAAAAAGTTTTCTTCTGTAAGAAATTTTATTAATTTATTTATTTTATTTAGTCATTGTAATATTTTAACAGTATTATTAGTTTTAGCTATCATGTGCATATAATAAAATATTATTATTAGATATGTACAATAGTATATTAGGTGTGGGAAAAAGTTCGTGGCGTTTTTTTAATGCCATCTAACGGGAAAAACTTTTTCTCATACCTAATACATATAATAATATATTTGTATGTACAAGCATGTTGAAAATTTATGGAAAAGATTATTTGATATTTCCTAGTAAATACTTGCGGGCACGCGCGCGCGCGCGCGCGCGCGCGCACACACACACACACACACACACACACACACACACACACACACACATATCTTATCTGTAGAAAAATTCCCCTCCATTTTTATAATCCTTTTGATTTGAAATAAAGCGAAAAAGAATCGAAATATATGTATATTTTATATGAATTTAATTCACTTAACACAGGAGTGTTTCAAGCGGTTTATATCACGACGTAATCAAGGAAATAAAAACAAAGAGAGAGAGAGAGAGAGAGAGACTCGTTCACTTGTTGAGATCGTCGACGTCGCGTGGCCTCTGCTAGTATAATTTTCTCAATACGGTCAGTCCTGTTTTGGTTTCCAGTCCCCCTCTTTCCCGCTTAGTCAACCGGATCTCATCAACCAACGAAGAGAACTTCAAGGCGATGCCCGCATATTTTTTCTCAAGTTCAAGTTCGTCAAGTCTACCCGCGTGCTGCGAAACACCACGCCGCCGCTTTGATCGGCCCTACATGCTCGTCTACTCGAAATTATATAGATCGATCGATCTTTCTCTCTTGAGATATGATATGATCAATAATATGTTAAACGTTATATTGCTTTTGGGTAGTCTGATGAAATCCTGCTAACTGAAGCACATCGAGAATATAAAAAAAATATATATTAATTTTTTTGTCATA
>NW_017259235.1:827038-840584 GCF_001594045.1 Atta colombica | reverse complement strand
TATATATATATATTTATAAATTAATCTGATATGATAGCGTTGATGGCAGCACTAAATATGTTTACAATACACAATAAAATATTTTGTATACATATTATATTTATACATTTGCATATGTACATTTGCATAATAACTCATATAACGCAATTGTGAGAGTTTATTTTTTGCTTTCTTTGGCTTGCTTCTCGATATTCACATGGAAAATTGTATACCAAGAACAAAAACTCTCTAAGCGTTTGACTTTTGTCAACGAAACACACGTACGCAGAGTGCAGCTAGATTTGTGTGTGCTTTATATTTATAATGTAGACAATTTATTTTAATTTTTATTTTCTGTTAATATTCGACATTTAATATAAAAAAAAAAATACGAATTAACGAAATTAATAACATTTTATTTTATAAAGTTATAAAACAAGCTAAGAGAAAGATGCATTTAAGAGATTAATAGAAATAAATATACGCGAAAACTAATAAGAGATTTAACTCTCTCTAAAGGAAACCGAAAATGTCTAAACGATAATTCCGTTTTGTTCCCTACGACACCTCTATACGAACACATAAAATGAGCCGATAAAACTTGTCGAAAGTGAATCGATACCTACTCCGTGACATTAAAAGACCAAAGGTAAACGGTTATCTCGATTCTCCTTCGTCTCCCACCAAAACGAATGTAATTGTCGAAATGTATTTGTCAATTGGACAACACATGCCTTTACGTAATCTTGCATGCAGTAATTGAGTAATCCATGCGTTGACAATACATCAGGCTGATCGGCAAGATTAAAGAAAAATAAATAACAATATAAGTAATTGAAATCCGTGAGATGTTATTGATTAGCGAGGATAAGTGTGAGAGATGGATACATATTATTAATTAATATATATCATATTAATTTATATTTATGGTATGTCAGTAACTATTTTATTATTTTATGTAGAAATTGTACATGCGATTATCAAATTCGCAATCGATAAAATAGCAAACACAGATGGATGATACCTCTTTTCAAAGCAAAGATTAAAAGTTATGCGTAATGATGATACAGTGTCATTGCGCATATTATAAATATTTCAATCTGTTGCTATTTAGAAAATGAATTAAAATTAGATAAATAAAATCAACTTTTTCGAGTAAAAGCAATGCATTTTTTATGTATTATAAACTTGTATTTTTTTGCGTATATCGCAAACGTGCACTTCCATCTTGACTACTCTTGACATTCTCTCGCATATTGCTATATCTTTATATAAAAGTACGGAAATATCCGGATAGTTTCTTCTAAAATTTAATAACGTCATACGCGAGTTGACATGATTGTTACAAAAGAAGGATCGTCTTTATCGATTAACTTGTGAAATTTTTCGACGGGGGTGTTTAGCTACCCTAAAATGAACAAATTTATTGAACAAAAGGAGGAGAAAGAGAGAGAGAGAGTGAGAGACATGATTGATTCTTAATGAATTTGAAGTTTATAGGTGAATGTTTAGGAAACGGCGCTTGCCAAAGGCTCAAAGCAAGCGAGGCCGCTTCTCTGAAGCGATCAAATCGACATGTAGGTGTAAATATACGTGAAATGCTCTTTTACGAGTTCTACCATTAATCAAGTCGCAAAATAATTTTTAAAGGTCCTTTCCAGGGACATCGATGAATAGGCAAAAAATGCTCGATAAGAATAAATATGTAAATACATAAAAATAAGATAACGGTTATTGTTAATAACGTCGAATAACAATTTATAATATATAATGATATCTTTAGATATGTTAATCAATATATTACTATTATTATTATATTACTATTTTTCGCAATGAGTTAAACCTAAAATAAACAGATAAATAGATTAATAAGCGTGAAATAAAACAGTATGTTAAACGTTACCGGAAACTCATTGATTTCTAAGATTCGTAAGATTCAAAACTTTTGTACGTAATACTTGTTACAATTACACTAGCAGAGTCCTTAAATCTCTTATACATAGACAATTAGTAAAGAACTTTATTAATTAAATAAGATTATATAATCATATAATCCATGTAATTCTTGCAGAAGAGATATCTATTTGTAAAGAGAGTATGAAATATATATCATAAAATTTAATATACAGATTTATTGGTAAAATAGAAAATTCATTGTGTGTAAAATAATAAAATAATAAATTTGATCTAATTAAAAATTGCTATCACCTGTTAATCACTTACTGTAGATGAATCAGGTAGCGCTTTTTGCGACATATGTATAACAGGTTTATTTGTTGAGAAGCTGTTGTGTGTAGCGTATATACTCCCTTTGGCATCCGAGGCAGAAAAGGAGAGTAGTCTGACCACGCCTGGCCGTCATGGAGGACCTTGAAGAATCATCACGCGCGTCTCTACCCCCCATATTAATGTATGTCCGCGCAACAAAGCTCCATTGGTTGTCGACATCCGCGACTGAAGGAAGAAACGGAAAAAGAAGAAATCGAGGCCTAGCGCACGTTCGTTTTCTGCTTGAGACAAGGCGACGCCCTCTTCGAAGGTGCGTTAAGAAAACGCAAAAGAGAGAAGGGAGGTGGAGGCCGAGGGATTGCTTGCTCCTATATAAGACGAGATATGTCGTATTTTCGAGTATTATCGTACTGACTGCAAGCCAGACATATACGAGCTTCAAGATGTTCAAACTGGTAAGTCAATTAAGATTTCAGCGAGATTTATATTTATCTATCATATAGTATTATATATCCGTTTATTTATTAATTTTGCGATTATTTTGTTTGTTTCTCTATCGGGAAGATCGGGAAGATTATCGTTATAATTTCAGTTATTATACATATACTACACTGCAGACTGCAGGGTGCATCATGTGTGTTTAGTTGCAAGTCTTATTATATCTAATTGCATCTTATAGTGTCTCTTGGATTAACGATAAATAAGAGTCCGGCCAATATTGTCCTATTTTTAATTGTCCTGATGAAAAATGGCGGAATCAAGATATAGATAACGACTGAGCACGTGAAAAAATTGCAACAAATATGTGAAACGCCTTAGTGCACGTGTTAAATTTGTGTATGTTCACATACCCGTATTTGTTATTTTTTATCGATTACTAGAACATTGGCCGGACTACTACTTTCTAGAAAAATTATTTGCATTATATACTCATATATTTTCTTATTCGCATCATATTATTTTTCGATTGATAACTCGATCGAAATACGTACGTGAATTTTTCTATGGAAAATTCGATTTATTGCACAAATATAGAGTTCATATTATACATTTTTAATTCTTATTTGATACGAATTTTTCTTCATATATTTGCAATTTTTATGAAACTATTGCAAATTCATTTCCATCTCTGAGAAAAATACTTAAAATTAATTCTAAAATGAGAGTTATGAAAAATTGTATAACAAATGTAAGGTACGTCTCATCTCTCCTGTTAAAATGGCAACCTGGAGGATTGCTTTCATTTCCTGAGAGAGAAAGAGAGAGAGAGAGAGAGAGAGAGAGAGAGAGAGAGAGAGAGAGAGAATCAGTAAATGTACCTTTTATTATTATCATTCACACACACACACACACACACCCACACACACCCACACACACAGAGAGAGAGTGTCGTACCACTACTACTTGCAACAATATCATAAAGTTACTTGAATGTCATTGTTACTGATTACAGTTGTGCTTGTCGGCCTTTTTGGCATTCGCCGCGGCTGCACCCGCACCAGCGCCCGCGCCAGCACCGGCACCGGCACCCGGGGCGATTATCGGCGCTCCGCTTGTGACATCCTACAGTGCTCCCATCGTTTCCGCACCATTAGCTTACAACGCATACAGTCTACCGACTTATAGCGCGTACTCGGCATACCCGGCCTTACCGTACGCGTATAAAAGTTACGCGACTGGCCTAATTGTCTAAACATCGAAGGATCAAGCATTAAGGAGACCATTAAGGACCAATTTCCATCGACACACTTCACAAATCGATCGATCGATTCAATGATCAACGCCTACGAAATCTTTTCCAAAAATTAACCACGGATTTGTGTTTCTCCGCGGTTCATTCTCTTCATCCCTTTCTCATTCGTTCAAATAACTCCGCATTTACATTCCATTAGACCCAGAATCAATAAAGCCGCTTAAAAGCAATTGTACGAATGTTTTTTTACATCTCCATCACATCCTACTCCTACGATTTATTTAGGTTATTTTATATTTATATTGTATATAAAAAGGATCGTTTAATTGTGCACGGCAAGTCGAAATCCATCCACAATGATTCGAGATACATTTATTTATTATTATACAGATATATCAAAGAATCTTTGAATCTATATTATAATAGATAGAATATCTCAGAAATATCAAAATTATTCCAAGAATATTCTTCTTTGATCAATTCTTTGAATAAAATAAAATATTTTTAATTTTTAAAACGTAATGTGCGCGAAATAAGTATTTAGAAAATTACATAGTTTATTTTTTCATTCAATCGTGAATGCGAATTGACGCAATGCGCGACTTCAAATACATATGTACAATGCATACGTATCTCAAGAGAATCATCGATGACGTGCAAACCAACACATCATTACAGACATGTTAAATGTAGGTATATCAATGTGGTCTTTGAGAATGCCTCCTGGCGTGGGATGGAGTTGAATAGATTCGAATAAATCTATATCGAGTGTAACTTGCATAGAGAGAAAGAGAGAGAGAGAGAGAGAGAGAGAGAGAGAGAGAGAGAGAGAGTCATAAATATGATAAATTAATAATAATCGAGCTGAAAATTTTATTCGATATTTTAAAAGATGTAATTAAAATATGTATAATAATTAATAGATTCGTAAAGAATGATAATATAACATTGAAAGTAAAACATAAGAATTTATTATTAAAACATAATAATTTAATAATCTATTTTTCTCTCTTAATTGTCATCTCGTCTAACTATATTACCACCTATAAAATTATACAATTTATATATTACAAGATTTTTACACACATATAATAATATGTAATTAAATCACATGTAATATTATTTACATATTTGGCGAGCACTATATATAATAACACATATTAATGATTACAATTATATTCTTTACACGAAGGGACACTACATTCCAAGATATTCTCGCGTATCATACATGTATACGTGAACAGTTTCTTTGCAATCAATCTTTTTTGGCGATCGATGAAAATACACACACACACACACACACACACACATATATATATATACATTATGTACATTGGCTCTTTCTCGCGTTGAAAATAAAATCTTCCAGAGCTCAATATCATTTATCGAAATTTTTCGTATTGAAATTTTAAATTAACCGTAAGTAAAAGTATAAAGATTAATAGAAAATTAAATTAGTTGGTGTAAAAGATTTGAACAGTAATATTATTATAATTTTGCATTAACGTACAAAAAAACCTTTGTATTATTTAATTTCACATAAATTAATCAATTTATGTGACAAAAGGTTAATGAAAAACGCGATTAAGCGATTAAGATGTTATAATTTTTTGTGTAATTATTGTAACCGTTATGAAACAAAGTCATCTTTAGCGCGATATGCACCTGTCCTTACTCGTTAGTAGTAATCCGTTGCAAAAAGGCTGTTACGCGTCATGTTACTATGTTATAAATCTGATGATTACATAAGGATAATGCGTAGGAGTAATCACAACTCGAATAATCACTTCATTTATATTGTTCAACGAGCATTATTCTTCAGGCATATACCAACATATAAAGCTAATTAATAAAATTAATTACGTCAAAATCATCAAAACTATAACTGTATAATGATTTATATATCATTTACCTTAAAAGACGCTCTATATGACCATATGTTATGCGATCCGCTTGATGCTACAAATGCTTTCAAGTTTTTAATTGATCAATCAGAAGAAAGAATTTTACTAATTGACCAATCAAAGAATGTTTCGAAGCATTTGTAGGATTTGTAGGAAGTGGACCGCGCGTAGCCATAGTGTGGGGCACTGATGTATATACATTGAATTGTACATTAGTTAGAGAGACAAGAATTGATAAATTATAATTATTATTCTAATTATTATATACTGTAATAATATCGTTCACGTTTCCTCCGTGTTCGCAATTTCTCTACTCTTCCCTATGTAAAGTTTAGATGTTTATGTACAAAAAATGTATATGTCGCATATATTCATAAACTGCAGAATTAAAATAAACTATAGAAACTAAACATATAAATTTAGGCTATTTTTCTTATAAACGTTATCATGTACGTTGTTTAGCATTTTTTTTTAAACGTAAAAAAACGATTATTTGTTTATGTCAAGTTAAGTCATCTGAGACTTTTGTTATACTTTTGTTAATACTTGTTGTAATATAATATTAAAATCGATGTCACACGCATCGTCAGGGATTTGCTGAGCAATTCGTTACGTAACAAAGCGGAGTTTTAATAACTGGTTTTTATAATAAAGCAACGACCCAGTATCCAATTAACGATAAAGTGTGTTTTGTTATTGCTATTTGACAATCATGCAGAACAAAATCTATTAAAACGAGAATTTGATGACGATCGACAAAATCTATTAAAACGAGAATTTACATGCAAACATAAAAATTTTTCTTTTTTATTTTCAAAAACGCAATATTATACAATAGCATAAATTGTCGTGAATTATTTAAAAACAAGACAATAATGAATTACGTATAATTATCATTTTTATAGATAAATACATAAATATACTGTATATATAGTAGATTCTATTATATTTGCATTTTGTTACGTGTTGTTGTTTTAATTAATCTAAAGTATTACGCATAATTGTGTGCAGGTAATACTACATGCTATTCTTAGAACGTAACACTCTTTATGTAATTCCATGTCATCGCTAGTGAAAGCTCTCGAATCAAGATTTGAGTCATAACAATACATTACGTTATCACACACTATTATATCAGTATAACATAACAGCCACATGACAAATATGGCTGTGTTATTCATAAAATGTATTTTACAAAATAATAAAATTATAAAAGATAGTGGCTCTTTGAACTAACAATAAGTAAAAGGTAACTATAATAAAGGAGCATGTAAGCCAAATATAAATGACGTGTAAAAGTATATATTCAATAATTTATACGTGAAATTGTTATTATTTGAATTGTTATTAAAATAGCAATTTAAAAAAAAAGTTCGTTAACATATTCAAATGTTATTTAAGATAAATCAGTTACGTGTCATAAATTATATTAACGTATAAAATTACAATAGATTTTTTAATTTTGTTTTTCAAGTTGAAATTAAACTTATTAAACTCTTTAAAATTAATTAATAACGCGTTATACGTGCAAAATTTTGCATTGTCGGTGGAGTGATATCCAGTGATTTCTATTCGATTCCTCTCACAGCATCATATATAGAAAACAGTTTTTTCCGATCCAAGTAAACAGACCGTTGAATTTTAAGATTAACTGTGTACAGTAAACTATGATTATATTGTTTATAATTAATGACAAGAAACAAAAATACATTAGATCAGAAGACACGGTACTTATATGTTAAGGTGTTTAGGCGCTACGACAAGCGCAACGACATCATAATTTATAACGTGAAACGGACCTACTTTACCTACTTTACACGTTACCTACTTTACGCGAGGGTCTTGAATCGGATGAACCGAATTCTATGTATGCTCCATCGATAGCTTCCACTAGGATAATAAAAATTGTGCTCTCTTTGACTTGCCATCTAGTTGATTAATTCATTAATAGCAAAATAAAGAAAATTAGCTAGAGTTAATCGCTACTTTTCGAGAGAAACAGCAACAGGACAACTTGTAAGAAAGAAAGTGAAAGAGCTTTGTGCCGTAAGCCGTAAAGCCTATTTACACATTTGCAACTGGCATTGTTATGCAGTATTGTGTAATCAGTCGAGTTTTTGTCTTATGCTCAGTTATGTAAGTCACCGACAATAATACCGGTCTTTGTTACGTGAGTGCCAGCAGACGTTATCGTCAAGCACAATCACACATTATGCCGGATAGTGATAGTGAACATGCGAGAAATATATATAAAATAGTACTTTTATATATATATATATATATGTTTTTTCATTCATGCGAAATAGGAAGTAAAATAAACGATAATAAAATAGAACGATGTTCTGTCGATTGTACGTGCATGTAAATTATAGAAATGCAATTCATTTCCCGTATTTCTCGCATGTTTACTATCATTATCTGGCATAATATGTGATTGTGCTTATATATACACATATCTCAAAACATTGTATTATTGTATATGACATGTTAATTCAGGTGACAATTTAAGTCCGCTTAATTCATTCTTTATAAGTTCTTACAATACATTTTTTTCATTAAGTTGTTATTGTGTTGTTAGCATCATATATCATTAATTATTGAAATAACATTTATGAATAGAATTTTAGAATAGAAGGTTATTCCAATAAATAATAGTATGATAAATGTATAGAGTGAATGATAAATATCCTTTATCTTATTTGTTTGGATCGCGGCACGTGATCGTTAACAATACATTGCATTTGAAGAAAACTCTTTACCAAGAATTAGAATCTATAAATTAAAGTCACGTTGCATTTATATAAAGTGCAACTTCCAGAGTTGTAACTTTGTAACGATCATTTTTCTTAGAATTAGATCAAATTTAAATAAGAAAATTCCGATACATTTTATATGTACGAATATGAAACAATTTTATTTTACGTTTTCAATTTATTGTTTCATATAGAATCACTCTTTTCATCCACGATTTCTGGAACATCCTGCAATAAGTATTACAATAAGTGCTATGTATTTATTATATAATTATATATTATATATACATACATACATATGTATGTATAATATATTAGTATATTTTTGTTATTGAAATTTTTTCATTATTCTAGTATTATTAATAGAGTTGATAATAATTAATAGAGTTGTAAACGATAGGCAAACGTTCTTTATCACATTATTGATTCTATTCTACAATACATAAAGGCATTGGCAGCAGAAACGGCTGAAAGTATCAATTTATAATAGTTTATATATACCGCGCTACACGTTTCTGTCCACGTGAAATTAAATTTATTCAATGTCAGAATATCAGCCAGTTGATTAACCGCAATTTAAATACCGAGCTAATTATAGCGAATTCGATTGGATGTACTCAGTGCGCACTGGTATGTCTAATCAAATTCGTCATTAATACATTACATCTTGTTATGGTTATGTGTCTTCGAGATAACGTTAAAGTAAATCCGTTTCTTCCCATTTCGATACGTATAATTATTATATTCGTTATTACAGTCATTTTTGTGATATAATTAAATCAGCATATTATTAAAATTTTTTTGTTGATCTATTTAATATACACATATATACACGTATATATAATTTTCTCAGTTTACAAATTCTATATCTAGATTCAGATTTTAGATAATAAAATATTATCCTCCCTTTTAATTTGTGCTTATTTTTCATGATTTCCTTTTTTTTTTCTCTTCTCCTTCAACTACATATACACTCTCTCTAGCCGCAACTATATTACATTCAACCTCTAACTTTTCCTCTACCCACTCTTTTACCCATACCTCTCTTCTTCTCTGTCCCTTTTCCCTATCTTTTAATTCTTCCTCTACATTTATCCCTTTTATGACAAAGTTCAGTCTCCTTTCCTCTCTTCCGCTGTTTGTTACTCATCTTTTCAGTATATTGACCTCTCTATAACTCAGCCCTACCTTATTAATAACCGATCCTTGTATATGTACTGTACTTTCCTCTGCCACTTACCTCACTTCTAGCCTCTTCCTGTTCACTCTCTTCTCTTCTATTGCTCCCTGTTCTTTCCCTAACTCTCTCCCTCTGGCTGCTCAAATCTTTGATCTCCAACTCTCTGCCTTTCTCTGTCAATCCCCTTGCTCTAACCTCTGCCTCTCCCATTTGTTTCGCCCATTCTTCCTTCAGATTTTTGATTTCTCTTTCTATGCAGCTGTTCCCATACTTCCCTTTTTATCTCTCTAATTTCTCTTTCTGCCAACCCCGTATTTCCTTTCTCATATCTTCTATCCTCCTCTCCGCAATTTCTCGCAATTCTTTTTTCATCCTATCCACTTCACTTTTTTCCCTAGTATTCACGAATGCTACTTTTTTTCCCTCGGTTAACTTTTTTTGCCCCGCTTCCTGTTTCGCCTTGGCCCCTCTATTTAACCCCCCATTGGCCATGCCAACCGGCTCCTTTCCTGTCATATCCTCTTTCGCAGGCGCTCTCTCGCCTGCCTTCCATGCATTATTTATCGCCTACCTCTGCTTCCAATTTCTCGGCTTCTTTATTGCCCGCTCTCGTGAAATCGCACGCCCTGATCTGATTATCCGCATACTCGCCTATTATTCGCCTATTATTCTTTCTCACACACTCTCCGCAAAGTTTGCACTCGTATCCATGCCATCTAACCAAGTCCCAGATTTTAGCTAATAAATTTTAGCTAATAAATCCTAGAAAAAAATGAAATTTAGATATACATATCAATATGTAGAGTGTAATCATAGAATGTAAAAATAAATTTGTAACACATACACACACACACACACACACACACACACCTGTGTATCTTTTTTGTTGTTATGTGATCATCAAAATTAATTTCTTATTACTCCTTTAATGCACATAATGCAAGTGTTTGATTGAGGATCAAATAATACTGCCTGGGCACTGTATACATTGTATTTTCAAAAATACATTTTCTTTCAGGTACATCCACCCCTTGAATGGATCGGTAAATTCAGTGACCGAAATATAATTAGAGATTCAAGATCTGTATTGTAGAGAGAGAAAAAGAAAAAGAGAGAGAGAAGGAGAGAGAAGGAAAATTGATCGGAAAGGGAATGAGAGGAAGAGAATGCAGCGTTTCCAGAGTATTAAATTAAATACATATTTTTGGATATTCGGTTACGGGATCATCATTATCTGATTGCTATAATTATATCCGATATCGGAACCTTGCTATGAAATATTAAAAACTGCACGATCGCGTATGCGATGTAATTATAGTGAATAATCACAATAATATCATCAAAAAGAGTATCAATTGATGACTTGTAAGATATAAGATGAAAAGAAAGAGTTTATATTTAGTAATGAACAATTTTGAATTTAATCGAGAAAGAAAATATTAGATATATTATTATTGCGCTTCTTCTCAGTCCTTTTAATAATATACATACAACATCTAAAGCTGCTAAATGAAAGATTAATTTCAGGTATATATTTAAATATAAATATATTTAAATATTTAAATATAAATTACTTTTTTTTAAACGTTATTACCTATGTATTTCTCTTGTGTAATACGTAAAATAAAATATAATGTTACATTTATTTTTCTAAATTAAGCTGATTTGATCATTAACAAGATAAAATGTAATCATGAAAAAATCAGATATATCTCAAACAATGTATTTATTGTTATTATTCTTCTTTTCGAAATGTTTCTTTCGAAAAAACAGAACAGAAAACTGAACTCTCATCGTACCGTCGAACCTTGTTTGTATTTCCATTACCGCTGTGGAAATACTGTAAATTTCCATTACCGCTCTGCATGGCTCTATAACATATAGCTTTCCTTAATCCCCTCGACATCCTCGGCGGACCTCGGCTCGGCACCACACGGATCCTCAATTTCTCACGTGGACGGCGCGGTGCGACAGCGGACAGGGCATGCGCGTGTTCCCGCGTTCACCTGCGAGGGTATAAAAGATCGCGTGTCGAGCGCATCGGACTCAGTTTAATCTCGTGAGTAAGACACATAATCGTCTTGACGAGGAGAAGAAACGATCGAGTTATTTATCGATCGAAAAAGATAAATATAGCGTAATTGTGCTGTAATAAGCGGCGGAAATATAGTTTGGAATCGCGGAAAATATATTCGAGTAGAACAAGTGCTTTTTTGTGTACGAAGGTCTATCTCGATTTCGACTTTGAGACCCACTTCTACAGTCTTTCCAGTGGAAAGTACATGATATATAAACACATATACAAAATCTGCGCAATCTGCTGCGTCTGTCTAGTCCTTTGAGAGATATCTCATTGTTTTATGTGGCTAGAAATCTGTGTGATTTGAAATGACAGACACGAGTCAACTGTCAAATGACATGGAGGAGTCCGCGCAAGTGATCGATTTAACCGATGACCGACAGCAATATCACTATCATCATCATCATCACCATCATCATTATCATCGTTATCATCATCATCATCATCATCATCATCATCATCATCGAGGTAGAACACCACCCGTGGGTGAGATTGGTGACGACGAGTGCAGCACCGACAGTGGCTGCAGCAGCGGCGGAAGTATCGGAAGCGGCGAACGTCTATCGCGACGTGGTAGCGGTGAACGTTTATGCAGATCCAGTAGATCCTCTCCGAGAACGCATTGCTACCCAGAGCGGCTGCGAGGACGAACGACACGATCGCAGGAGCGGCTTAGCACTAGCGTGCAGAGATCGTCGGAGCGCATTTGGAGCCTTTCCGAAGACGTCAGGAGTCTACCTCGTGGTGGTACCTCACTCTCATCCTATTCCTCCAGTCCTTCGGATGCTCATAGCAGCAGCGATAGCGACTCCCTTAAGAGGCCCTCCACAGCGGAGACTCTACGACGGGCTTTTCAAAGTCTCAAGATTATCTCATCTAAATGGGATGCGGGAGATAGCAACAAGGGAAAGAAGCACGCGAAGAAGAGCCCGAAGAGGATTTTGCGTAGCCCGGTGTCCTATATATATGTCCGAGGACCATCCGGTCTACCTACTCAAAGGATTCCCCGAAACTCTGGTTTTCAGCAGAAAGCTATACAGCCACGCTCTTGCCAAGATCTTTAATCGATTACACACTTAATCCATTATATATCGCTGGGCGAATTTTTTTTTTTTTTTTTTTTTTGGAGTTTAAACGCGCAGGACCAAGATTCCTCTGTCACAGGAAATATTAAAGATTAAAATATTAAGGATAAAATGCGCAATCAAACGTCACTTTTTGATCGTCATGTTCGCGATAACGTATATTTCGTTATTACGTAGTATCGTCGATACGTTATCTTTACAAATGCCAAATTCACGTGCGGCATAAATAAATCATAAGGTATATCCTAAGCTTTTTTTGATTTTGTTTCTCCTTTTTTCACTCGATATTCTTACTTTTCGATTATATTTCACGTACGACTTGTTCGACTGTCGGGATATATTTTCCGAGACAGGCAAGGTTCTTCTCTTTTAAGTAGTATAAGTCAAGCGTAACGTCGACTCAAATGTGAATTCGCTCGAATCAGCGAAACGAATGACAAGAAAGGCAAAAAAAAGACAATTAATTACATATATAAAGAAAGATGACGTTAAATTAAATAGGTGCACAATTATTATATTAGCTGCAAATAATCCTTGATACCAGACACAGAAATTATTTGCATATTAATTACGAAATAGTAGTACTACGAAACGAAAAAAGATTATACATATGTATATATACACACATATATATATATATATA
>NW_017259235.1:824702-826987 GCF_001594045.1 Atta colombica | reverse complement strand
ATATATATATATATATATATATATATATACAAATGTTCAATCTTATTATCTTTCATTATATTATTACTTCTAAATTGAGATATGCAAGAAGTAAGATAATTTTGTGTATTTGTATAATAATTTCTAATATTCTCTTTACAACATCTTTTTAATTAAAAACTTTGCCATATGTAGACTGTTTATTAAAGCCAAAATACTTGTCACGATATATGCACACGTATGTAAAATTACAGTCATTCAACACTTTTCTCTAGTCTGACTAATATTCTTTAATTGTTTAATTACAAGCGCTTGAAGAATGTTGGGATGTACAAACGTGCAGACTGATAAGTTTAATGTACATTAATTCATATTGTCATTTATCAATAAACTTATGTAAGATTTTATTAACTACATACTTACATGCCACCATTATCTTTATTGTAATTTCGACTCCAGATAATTTGAATTTAATTTAGAAATAAATCTTTAATAAGAAACGAGAAATTATGATGTAATAATAAAAATAACAACAATAATAATAATATTGCAAAAAAACATTAAACTATGTGACACGCTGGAGAACGATTTTTAAATGCATTCAAAATTTCCAAAGCTGTAAAATCGTGCAATAAGTATTATGAATGCAATGTAAAAGAAAAAGCCGAAGCAAATGATACATAATTATTTCTCGTTTGTATTTCTCTTATTCCTTTATTCAATTTATTCACCATCAATCATGATGATAACGTACTTTTATATACTAGAGCCGTGATTTGTTAATCGCGCGATAAAAGTCAATTATACTAGCGCGGAAAATTAGTGTGTTCAAATTATTTCAGGTCCAAAAAGATATTACCTTTAATAACTCGTACTACGATAATATAATTGTCCTTATGATCATTCTATATATATAAAGTATACTGACTAGCGTAAAAATATTGTTTATGCAGCGAATCATCAGTTGCGCAAGTAAAAAAATCCTTTACTAATGTATTAAAATCGATATTCAAGAATCAGTATTATTTACGTAGAAAATATATAGATATTATAAGAATTATCATTGACGGATATCTTTGGAAAATAGTAAGCGATATATATACCACCATCGATACACTACAATTTCCCAAACACTTATAGCTTTCATGTTAATGAACAAAGCTGATTTCAATCACAATCGAAGGAAATGGGTTGTCCATTTCACTTTTTAAGAAAATTCAAATTATGTGTTACTGAATATGTAAAAAGAAGGCTTATCTCACAAATAATATTTTAAATTTATTTTTTTTATCTTTATTTTTCCATTTACATATTATTTTATCTTTATTTTTCCATTTACATATTATTTATCTACATATATTTGAAATTTATTTACATTATTTAATTTAATCTCAAGTTTAACTGAAATTCTCTTTGTTCTCAGATATACGTATATTCTCAGAATACTTCCTCTTAAATCTATTGAAAACTTGTATTAAATTACAATATAAAGTGATTGACCGTTAATATTAGTTATCATATGTTATTTCTTTTCGCGATAACAAATTGTACAGCAAGAGATTAATCAGATCATATATTAGTATATAATTAATACATCGTGTAATTATAATATTATTATTTATCAAAGAAAAACAAATAATGAGAATGTACGTTGATGAAATCTTCCACAACTGACAAAGACTGACTAATTTTCAAAAATCGAAAAATCTGATATTAAATATGAAGACAAAGAGCGAAACAATGACTAGAAAAAAGAAAGAGATCACGAAAAACATGGCATACGCACACACACACACACACACACACACACACACACACTACACGCACGCGCGCGCGCGAAAATCTCATCTAGATACTAAAGATATTATAAGTCTGTGCGATTCATCTCTAGTGCCTTGTAGATACTCCCAAGCGTGTCTATACGATTAGGTGCTATCGATGGACGAAAATACAAGAGAATCGAAAGGAACAAAATTATATTCACTATCATCGCGCGGGTCATATATGTATGTATGTATATGATGTAACATATGAAGATGTAATCGCGCAGAATAAGTGTGTGAAAGTGTTGCAACAATAAGAAAGATAGGATAAAAAGATTCTTTACTCAGGACTGAATGTTTTGTATTATTTTATCTATGTCGACATTTACGTTTCAAATAAACGTTTTTCATTCTAAAATCTGTTTTTCTCTTTCTTCTCTCTCTACCAATGATTACAACATAACTATTACACACAATATAAAAATAATATAAGTACAAACAATATAAAAATAATATAAGTATATTATTTCGCAAGATTTTAAT
>NW_017259235.1:819472-824431 GCF_001594045.1 Atta colombica | reverse complement strand
CACACACACACACACACACACACACACACACACACACACACACACACACACACACACACATACACTCACACACACTCTCACACACTCACACACGCGCGCGCGCGCATACACATCTGTCTTTTCTTTTATTAATCTTTAACTTTTTAAAAATACTTTATCTTTGTAAAAAAATAGCGCTTTTTTTCACTACATTAACACTAAACATCTAAAGCTATTGTCAATTTTGAATTATTCATATTACATTTATATTCCAATTATAATTAAGGAATTTTATTCCCGCGTTTTTTTTGCTATACATGTGTGTGTGTGTGTGTGTGTGTGTGTGGGTGTGTGTGTGTGTGTGTGTGTGTGTGTGTGTAATTTTTGCATCTTGTAATGTTTACGTAAATCTCTCTTTTCATCGATTGTTAAAGTAAAGATTACAGGACTGTGATAGGTTTAATTTGCTAATAATAGTAGGGCTATTTATTGTTAGCTGATGCTATCATTAAAATCAAACAACACTTATTACTGTCACAAATAGGAAGATACTGACAATGAACGAGATAATTAAAAATCGATAGTAACTTTCGCAATAATTAATTAATTAAATAATAAGTGTAGGTACTGCACAAATTCGTACCTATTATTAGTATTTTAGTACCTATCTCAAATTATAGAAAATTGACATATATCCCGAATCAGTGAATCAATGAAAATCTTACGATTCTGCAAAACTGAATACTTATGATCTCATAAGATGCTAGAACGATTTCGTCTACGCTGAAAAGCATATTACAGATCGGTCGCTCGAACATTACCAGCTTTTCTCTCTATAGGGATAAATGCGGCTTGCAACTTGAATTGTCCAATTGGCGGCGATCCTTCGTTTCCTCTTCCCGCTACTACGCAATGTCTTTGGCCCAGTTTTCTCATCGGCGCGGCGTAGTGACGTCATTCACGTCATTGAGAAGGCCACTGACAACGCGCGTCCCAGTTCCTGCCGCAGCAATTCTGCCATTTCCGCCGCGCAATGCGGAACGAACTCGGTCGGGATTTAATCCTTCGACTCTTTGTCGCGATCATTCTTGAATCTCACCTCTTGTACATACATAAGTACGTAACGTACATGTGTGAAATAACTACGTATACTATATGTCTTGCAATGACCTAGCTGCTATTCTTTCCAAATTTCGCACAAATATCGTACGAGTGTCGTACGCAAGAATCATATACGTCTCAAACAGTAATGTCCACTTTCTTTCAAACTAACATATAATTATAATAATATATTAAATATTTATCTCAAGAGAAAACTTATATAAATTTTTATAATAAATGTATGATTATCCGAAAAAAATAATTATTAATGGATGTCAATTAATTTTAACTTGGCAGAATTAATTAAAATAAGATTGTTTATATAACCATAGATATTATTATGTGTGATACTTTTCCTTCTTTTCCTTTTTTTTTTCATTTTGATATTTATAATAGATATTATAATAGATATTAGATTTAAAAATATAAGATTCTACTTAAGAAAAGTAAAAATCAGCTGGACATTTTAAACATAATATAATTATACGTATATTATCATATCTATAACGTGTAAGTTATTTTCAAAATCATTTAAAAAAATTTTTTCAAATTGATTTTCTAAACAACGTACTGGATATAGAAAAAGGAATTTGTTTTAAATTAAATTATTATTTTTTTAGATTTAATTTCAATAGTATGCGTACGTTTACTTTAGTAGTTTGATACCATGCATTATATTTACATCTTTACTCTAACATAAACGATTATTATTTAATACAAAATTTCGATTGTGTCTAATAAATTAATGATTTAATAATGAATTAAATGTGATTTCCCTAATGGGCCCAATGCATACGAGTTGACACATTCGTTTCGTCGACATAGTATGCAGAGCAGTAAGAATCCCTACAAATAAGTCGAATCGAGAATACCTTATCGAGAACAGTGGAGAGAGAATCAGAGAAGTGGATTCGCGTCGCATCGCATCTCATCCTCATTCACCCCGTCTGTTGATGTGCCTACAGTCAGTGCCAGTCAATCAGTCGCAGTCGCGTCTATGCCAGTCTATGCTATGCGCGTCTAGTTAGCCGTGGTTGAAGGGAACGCTGTACAGATTGAAGCTGAAGGTTCGTCGACCTTCTATTCCATCCCGATGATGACGTGATTATCGCGTCACGTCACGTCGTCATAGCGACGAATCTGTCTTCTCTCAACGACGCACGCCCAGCGGGAAATTGGAACTTTGACCTGCAATCGGGTCAACAAACAAATGACCACCCTTTCCTTTTACTCTTCTCTATCCGTCTCTTCTCATCTCGGTCTCGCAAAAGCGTAAAATCACTTCACTCTTTTTCTTACATTCTATTCCTGAGTATTTTGAATGCAGCTAAAAATTTGGGATGTTCAAATTGTAATAATGATTGCATATATTCATGTATGTACAGTACATGTATGTACAGTACATGTATGATAACATTAAAATCTGCACTATCGCGTATATGCTGTATATTAATTATTTGATGAAATGCCATGCGTGACATGCCCTTTAAATACTATTTAACAAGAATTGCAATTGTTCAATTATTTATTTAATTACAGATTCAATAGAATCTATGATTTATGATTTTTGATTATGATTATGATTAATTTTTGATACCTGATAAACTAGAAAATTTAAGTCGATTAATATCGAAGTGCGCAATTGTCGGATTCATCAATTGACTTTTTTTTTTATTTGCCAATTCTTTTTTGATCGAGAGAGAGAGAGAGAGAGAGAGAGAGAGAGAGAGAGAGAGAGAGAGAGAGAGTGAAAGAGAGTTGTTGAATTTTTTATTCTGATATTTCGTTTAAAAGATTCTACGTGTACATATGTGTATTGACTCTAACATAAAATGGTTAAGAAATCTAATTGGAGAAATATTTCATAATTCTGAGATGTTTTGCATATCGATGTAAGAAAACATTCCGTATCGAGAAAAGAAATAAAGATCTTTCTAAAGAATTTTACGAACGGTCCTTTATGCAACACGCAAAAAAGATTCACATCGATAAGCTATACTTTTCATTGAATACAATTTAACGAGAGTAATAGAAAGATAAATGAAGCTTTTAGGAAGCTTAAGGAAGCGAAAATTAAGACAACGCAATAGAAAAGGCATTTACATTTCTTTCGCATTTCATTGTCTCAATTTTCACTTCATAGAAGGTTTTCGTTTCTGCTTTTCTCTTTACATTCGATTTACATTCCAATTTTTATCTTCACCAAGATTTAACTTCAATGACAAAGGATAATGTCAATAGAAAACGTGACATCACTTATTACGCATGATTCGAATATGTCACGTTTCGCTGCTTATTTTGCTACGTTATATCACAAACTTGATATCCATATTAAACATTAAGAAAAAAAGTGAACTTTGACGAGAGAAATCTATAAATATATAATTGCGATATACAACAAGCACGTGTATCAGCGTATCAATTTCCTCAAGGCCATGTTTCTAAGGAAAGATTACGTATAATCGATATTCAATAATTTTAACACAGAACAATTAAACTCAATAATTAAGCATAATTCAAAGAAGAGATTTAATTAAAAGAAATTCTTATATATGAAAGATAGAAAGAGAATTAATTTTCAGCAAACGGGGAACGCTGAGACATACGATAGACGTGAAGAAAATTTGATTAAATTTATATATACCATTCGTAAATCTTTTTATCAAAATAATCGAAATAATTATTTAAATGCGTTTCTTTATGCGAAAATAATTAACATTCGTGTTTATTTAAAAATCTAAAAATTCGAAAAATATCAATTGTACGTGGATATTTTTGTGATCCATCCAGTAACTATCCAAGCGAGTGTACAATAAAGTAACCATGTTGAATCCTTATGAAGATCATTATTTGCATTATTTGTAATAATTGCGAAACGCGCAAAGTTTTGTTTCAAAAGCATATCGAAGTACTCACAGAATACGGAACATGCGATATTAACCACAACACAAAGGTTGCTCCAAAGTTTTTAAGTATTCTGTTTGAAATATAGATTATGTACAGAATAATGCAAATAATTCCATCTTATGGCAATTGATGCAGAAAAATTAAAAATATTTTTATTTATATAATTTAGAACCTGCATCAATCGTACAGATTGTATAATATAATCAACATTTAATAATCAGCATTTAAAATTTTTTCTTCAGAGCTAAATTCGTTGCTACAGTCAAAAGTTAATTTTATTCTATTAGCCATAATAATCGATTGAAAATGATTATTTTAACTGCCTGCATGAACTGGCAATGAATTTCAAAGGAATTGAGTGAATAAACGGGAAAAGGATTATAAAGAGATGAAACGTGCTATAGAATCACAATATATGTATATTACTTTCTGTAACATTAAATTATATAATTGTCATTTTATCGTCATTATAATTTATTAATAGTAACATTATATATATTATATATTATATATGTAATTATAATCGTATTATTACTATTATAAATCGGCAATGCATAAATAATCAACATCGTCATAATCTTTTTATATCATCCATTCAATCATATATTAAACTGGAGCTGAATCAAGTGAACGAGCGGAAATAAACACGAATAAACAACTTATTATTTCGACTTATTATTTCGGGAGTGAACGATGCACGATCGCGTTGCAAGTATTGGGCCTTTCACCCTCATTGAAATCGCTTATTTGTATTTGTATCCGTGCTCGCTTCCTTGGTCTAAATCCGGTTTTATACATTTAGACAGAAAGATACGATCGATGTTGGTTCGAGAATCAAAAGCTTTTGCGGAACAATTGGAAATATCGTCCATAAATAGATTTTCTGTTGCATGTGAAAAGAGTGTATAACACTATTATACAACAACATCATTATAGGCACAATCGTTGTCGCTTATATATATATATATATAT
>NW_017259235.1:812117-819382 GCF_001594045.1 Atta colombica | reverse complement strand
TATATATATACGGTTATTTGTGTAAAAATTGACAATTGGTGTCACTTTTATCAAGTATTTATAAGCGTTCTAGTAATTATTATTAGTTGATTGTAACTAATGATTATAAATCTTTAATAGTTGATTCTCTATAAATCTATATATATATATATTAATAAATTCACAGGCAGAAAAAAAAGACGAAAATCCCGATAAATTCTTTGAGAGAAACTTTTCGTGAGAATGCTTCAAAGATACATGTATATCATGTATATAATATTTCTTTTTAATTTTACTGTATTTCTGACATAATAAAGTAATTGAAATTTCTTGCACTTATATACGTCATATATGTAGATGCAAAATATTGAAGATGTATGTACATATATAGAAAAATACACACATATTCCCTTCGTCGATTTTATCTCTGTTTCTTTTTTCTCTTTCGTATTATGACGTATTAAATTAATAAAATAAAGAATCATATATTAAATAATATTTATATATTGTTTAGACGTATCTTTAATATTAATTCTTTAACAATGCGTAAGAAATTTTAATGAAGATAGATATACAGAGAGTGTTGTAGCTCTATTATACTTCTGCATTTTCAACTTGATAAGGTATAGATTCGCGCCTGTGGATACAACCCACGCATAAAACGTGACTTGCCATCATAAATGACATAAATGTGCTAAAATTGTAAGAATATATATTTCACAGCCTGTATGTATACAGGAAAAATTGAATTCGAATTCGATTCGATTTATACTGCGTTTTCTCGATGTATGCGTATGTATTAGTCGATTAACGATCGACACGTCTATTTCTATAATTGCCACTTTTTGTTTAGCATCATTCGTTCGTTATTCGCTGATTACGAAACTCATCAATGGGGTTTGCAGCTTAGTTGAGTCTACAAGATTATTAATGAAATTAGGATGCTGCGTGTACGTTCTTTAAAATGTAAGTATAAAAATACAATAAGAAAACAAAATCCATGCTTCCATTAATTATTAAACTTTTTGCAAAAATTTAACTTACTAACTTTCTAAGATCATTTCTCTCTCTGTGTGTTTTGTGTGTGTGTGTGTGTGTGTGTGTGTGTGTGTGTGTGCGTGCGTGCGCGTGTGTGTGCGTGCGTGCGTGCGTGCGTGTAAATACATTGCAATATATCGAAATAAATTAACGTGCCTAAATTTGACGTTAATTTTTGTTTGCATTTTGATTGCATTTTGTTTGTATTTTGTACTCCGACGATTATTTATTATAGCGAGATGTATAGCGAGATGTACAATAGAAATCTATGAGAGAGTCTATATATAATTCAAGTATATAATTCATCATAGTATATAATTTAATTAATGTTTCTTTTTTATATATCTTGCTACTGTTCAATATCCGAAAAAGGCTTTTTCTTTTATTTTGTACAAAGTGTAATTGAGGAATTGCTGCGAAATTCTAAAAATCTATGTATGTTTGTAATATTCTTTTCGCGTCTAATTATCCAAGTTTAATTACACACATTTCGCAATTTAAAAATTATGAATACTCAAAATGGAAAGAATCTCGATTATTTCCAGTATTATTTCCATAATGTGTTATTAATAATCAAGTGTATCTTCATACAAGATATTTAAAATATAAGAAATTGATGTAAATTGATATTGGCTATTCCTCTTATTGTTAGAAAATTTCTAATATTATCAATTGAAATTAAACTGAAAGCATCAAAAGCGCTTACTTATATATGTATTCATTTATGTAATTTAAATCTGCAATATATAATATTCGAGTTTGTCTATATGGACGTACATTCGATAGAATTTTTATTAAGATGACTCGCTTTTCATCATCGTGAATGCGGTAACCAACATAAGACAGCCTCGTCGTTTTCCGACGTGTAAATTGCGTAAACACGCGTATTTATATTAAGGCAAAAATATACAGGTACATAGTTGGTAAATGTTTGTGCTAAATGTGAGAGAAAATTAAACAAATTTAACATAGCTAGATATAATAATTTGAGTATATTTTTTATCATCATTTTCTGTTATCGTTATTAATATTATTCTCATGGTTATTATATTACTATCATAAAGATTGTTAACGTGATTATATTTATCATTAATATCATTATTTTATTAGTTATTTTATGCAATTATCGGCAAATTATATACCACGTACCCGCACACTACGTGATGTTCTTCTTATAAATAGTAGAATTTCAATTCATACGTTAAATTGTTTACAGACTATACTTCCCATATACACAAATGTATACATATTTTATAAATCGTATGATTTTTACATTTGTTGCTCATATGTAATTGCACATTACTTTTTTACAGTGTATACATATATATACACACACATACACACACACACACACACACACACACACACACACACACACACATATATATATATATCTTAAAATATAATATTGTATCGCATTTTAGCTATTTTAATAAAAAAAGTAATATAATCGAATTTTACTCTGTAATGTTTTTTTTTTTGGACGAAATTAGATGCTCAATGATGAAGCGTGAGCTTTTAACATTACCATTATTGGAAGCTAGATAACTGTGTACAGAGAGTGTACGAGCGAATATGTTTCGTAAGTTTTATGCGTATTATACGAAAGCATATTTTTCAAATTTTGATTTCAAGATCGGCTTCATTACTCTCGTGTAATGTAGAAGACGTGACGATCAATGTAAAAGATCGATTGGTTAAAGCGCAGTAGAAATGATATATAATTTATTCTGCAAAATTTGATCCTTTGATACTCTAAACATATAATGAGAGGATTTTAACTTTGCAAAATAAATTCTTATCTTAACGTTTATAATTCATTTACTTTTTACAAAACAAATTCATAATTTATGGAACATAATTTGTACCTAAAATTAAATTTAACAAATTTTCGCATTCTAATAACAGATCTAATTCCATTTACGTCAATGCAAACGTATCATCTTCTGTTTGTCAAATATTGAAGAATACATAGCTTGAATTATGCTAGTTTACAGCAAAAAATTACTTTGGACAAGATACATCTTGTAGATTTTGGAATGAAAACACTGAAAACGCGTCTAATTATGTGCAGTGCTGCAAATCAAATTTCTCCAGCATATCAGTTTTCTGAAATAATTGACATTTAATAAATAGATCCTGCCATTTTCGAAAATGATTTTTTTACAATATTTAACATTATTTTGCAAAAAAAAGTTAAGCTTCTTTAAGAAAATTCTGTATTTGAATTCTTCATAACATGGCTAATAAAGTATTGAACTTTAAAGAAATTTTAGGAAATGAACAATACATTTACAATTTCTGCTCAGAATTTCAAAGTAATGTTAATCTTTTTTTTTTTTATTAAAAAAATGTTAATGTCGCAAAAAAGCCATTTTTGATACATTAAATTTGGATTATTTTGGAAGCCTGTGACGTGCTGAAATTTGGCATCGTTTTCGATGTATCCAAAAATCTATAAGAAACATCTTATCTGATCAAAATAATTAAAAAAAATATATTTTTTTGTAAATCTATAGTGTAATCTTTTCATCTCGAATATGGAAGAACTAAAACGTGACAGATATGAAACTTTTAGAAATGGATTACGATCATCATTGTGTTGTCTTAAGTTGAAAAATAAGTCGCATGTCCGAAATTTAATGTATCGCGACATTATCGCGAACATAGAAGCATAGAAGGTTTTCGTTCGAGTGGAGGAACCTTGATGCACATCCTAAAAATCATAAATATTAGTGGGTAAGATTATTCTCTGAATTCTGGTTCAAATAAGAAAAATAGAGATAATAATTACATATGATACATATATATATTATGCATTCAGTCGTGCTTTATCGACAATAACATTTTCAAAAGATACTTTTCGATTAATCTCGGTGATATACATATATGTATAACCAGGACGAAAAACTCGGTTAAAGAATAGGAGCAAGCAGAATTAATGCATTTTCACAAGCAGATAAGACGTCGATCAATCTATTGGGGACAGGCACTTCCTCATGCGCGATACCATTTATAGCAAATTCACTCATTTCTAAATTTTCAAAGTCTTACCTATCCTATTCGCTCAGTACTGGCAGTAAGGACCTTACGCGAAAAAAATTGTATTAGGACATGTATCGTAAATTTATTATAAAAATAAATAAAACATAATTTGTAATAATGTTTGAAAATTTTTTGAGAATTTAATTGTAAATATAACGAGACTCTACATTTTCATCTTGAAACTTGGGAATATTTAGCTTAATATTTAAAATGATGATAACATTAAGATTTTGGATACTCACAACTCGATACTTTGGATAGTGGATGTAGGACATGTCGTATCGACTTTCACGTGACAGTGTTTGTGACACTTCATCTGACAATCCCTACATTCGTAACCCTGCTTACCGAGCCTTCGTGCAAGAGTTCTTTTACATATTTCGCAAACTGTTCCTCTAAAAACAAAGTTTACTTTACAATTATAAAATTTTAATTATATTTTTCGTATATGTTGAGCAATTCAATGGCATAATCACACTATAGCCGACAATCGTATTCTATCCAATTTATTTGCGATACATATATTGATTAAACAATATATATATATCGTATCAACAATTGTAGTACTAGTAACGATATAATAATGTTGTCGGCAAGATGATTACAACTTACCCTGCCATGTGCTTGGCGATAAATGTATGATCGTTAAATATGTGCAGCTTTATCCCTTTTTTTCTCCATTTACTTTTCTGTGCGAGAGAAAGTGGTACGAGGTAATGTCTAAAATTATAGAAGATATATAAAAAGGTGTAAAAACATATATGCTTTCTTCTACAGAGAGAGAGAGAGAGAGAGAGAGAGAGAGAAGGAATTACTTGAAGAGAGAGTAAACTTACTTCTTTATACCGTTCTCCAAAGTTTCGAGAACAAGCGTGGAAGCTTCATTGACGTATGTTCTCGTAGATGTTCCGCTTATACCCGAAGCTTCACTCAAACTTGATCGTCTCGATTGTTCTGGTACCGATAGATGAACTACAAAAAGAAGATTAATTCGTATCAGATATACATTCACTAATGATGAAAGAATAAAAAACATACATTCACTAAGATGAAAGAATAAAAAAGTAACTTTTGAAGCGCAAAAATAAATAAATTATATATTAATAAAAAAAAATGGACTCGACTTTCGTTAAGCACAATTGGTAGAAACCGTATGTTTTATTAACATATAGTAAGCGCGGAACATTTGTAATTGTGACAAATTATAATGATAAATTAAATATGAATAATCAAATTTTTTCTAAGTAAACTATTGTTAATGTTATTAAATCTGTAAATGAGATCTAGAAATAAGGTCATTTTTCAAATTTATTAACGCTTATCAATTATATTATCGACTTTATCTGAAAAGCAAAGTTTTCGTTCTTTCTTGCTAACAATACTTACCAATTAAAGTCGGATACCGTGAGAGTTACGCACACGTGAGCAAGACAGAGCGTGTACAAGTGAGTAATAATACAATACAATCGAAAAACGAACTATAAATAAGACTAATCTCTTCAATAGATCTCCTTTATACGGAGATATTTACATCAATCGCAATCGAACAGACTTTTTTAAACACATACACTAAATATCAAACACACAATCATTAAACAAATGTCAACTTGCAACAAAAATTATATGTTATTGTAGACTTGACAACAATTAATTTAATTTATAAAAAAGAATACTGGAAGAGATGTGGTGGATGGGGGAGAGGTATATTGAAATCTTACCAGATCCAGGGTCGTGAGCTCTGTCGGCAGATATGGATCTCGAATGAGCGTCTTCGTGATTAATTTCTCCTTCAGGACCCACTGATCTGCTTCTCGTTTTAGATCGACTCAGTCGTTTTTTTATGGTTCCAAAGAAATCACGTCGTTTTCTTCGTGCTCTTCCTCTCTCTACACAAAATATAAATGTTGTTGATTACAAATTACTGCAATACGATAAGAATAAATACACGCTAAACGCAATAAGAAAAAATTAAATAACTTCTAAAGCAGTATAAGAGAATTGTATTCAAATTTTATACCAATACTCAGAAGTAATAATAAAACAATGTATGAAATTTTCATATTCCAATAATGCTTTGAGATGTGACACATACTTAACATAAAATTATAATTTTATATATTATATTTATCATTAATTTTCGTGGATTGGAATTTTAATCACTTCAAAATTCTTACCTTCTGAATTGGAGGAATTAGGCGTGCTTTCTGGTCCTGAGATAGCATTGACATCTTTTGTTCCGTGCTGCACAGACAGTATTATGGAAAAGTTATACAAGTAGATGCAAAATCAATTGTTTGTTGCCATCATAAAATTTCATTTATATAAAGATAAAAATAACATTACATATATTTACTTACTTCCGGAGATATCTCTTGCCAGTTTCCAGTCTCCATCAGAGCGACCTATTACACATTAGTAAATACACAGCACTCAATCATGGTTAATACTTTCATGAAACAGAAGAAAAATACTTAATGTTAAAGTAAATTAAAATGCAAATAACGACACTTTGAATTCGTTTATCAAATTTTGTTTCACTGAATGCGACATGTAGTGATGTCTCTCTTAAGTTGCATGACATTGACACAATTATTCCTGAGATTTATTTAGTTTTCCCGTTATATAAAAAATAATTATTTTAATTCACACGAAAAAATGCAAACAATATCACGTACTTCTTACCTTGACAATCTGCCGTTCTGGTTGCTGCAAGAGAAGTCAAATAAAAATCATGCGCATTTAGTAGAAAGTCACAATATGATCACAAAGATCAAAAAGATATTTATCAGGGATAAAACAAATCATTTTTATTAAAATGATTTGTTTTATCCCTGAAATAATTCTCGGAGAATCAAAACAACTTTTTATTATACACACACAAATTGTTCTAAGGAATTCTTGATAATTGGAAAACTTTAAACTTATATTCCATTTTCATAAATTCAAGCCTGATTTTTCAGTTCTCATAACTTTTCACGCGAATGTTAATTTTTCGTGCAATAAGAAAAATTTGCATTCAGTGGCTTCATTAACTTACCCTTTGCTGACTATGTACAATCAAAGTTCCCTTATTACCGTTTGTTTGCCCGCTTTTGTATGGTGAATCCACAATGTTACCATTTGTCAAATAATCTGCAAAAATATTTTTATAATAAAATTTCATTTAAAAAATTGAATTTGATAAAATCTACGACTCTCTCTCT
>NW_017259235.1:808266-812017 GCF_001594045.1 Atta colombica | reverse complement strand
CTCTCTCTCTCTCTCTCTCTCTCTCTCTCTCTCTCTCTCTCTCTCTCTCTCTCTCTATTTCTATAAAAGCGTTGATTTTTAAATACTAGCATTTTCATCACAATCTGACTTGTACAGAATGCTCCAAATTCCTCTCTCTGTATTATACTTATAAATTTGTTCAACAATTTATCAATTTTTAAACTTTAATTAATCTTTCTTAATAAAAATTAGATATTGTTGTAGAAAAGTAAGCAACTGAAAACTTGAAAAATAATATGGACAGATCAAAAGAATATAAGTACGTATATATAAAACTAGACTCTCTGTATGTCTATATATTTAATCAATTTATACAAATAAATAATTTTTTGATTGCATTCAGATGATACTTTGTATACTAATTAACCTTATGTATACTAATACCTTTGTATACTAATTACCCCAATTACGTTCGAATCAGAGAAACGAATTGGAGAAATGATACGTCGATGTACGATCGACGTGCGATGAATGATGTGTAATTTAACAAATGCATTACATACTGTAGGGGAGTTCACAAACCGAGTCTAATCACGAGAAACATTAGGTTGCCTTTTTTACGAGGACAGATCAATAAGTCACTAATATACTAATAAAAAGAAAGAAAAATCAATCGAATTAATATACACACACATATCAACGCTTGATAAGTAATCGGTAATTACCCCCTTCCGACTGTGCGGCAGAGTCGTACAAGATAAGTGTACTGTTACCATTGTTGTAGTTCAGACTATTGCTGCTGATGACATTTTGACTGTAGGATCGACTCGGCGAGGCTGGCTTTATCGTCTCCTTGACCTTATAAGGCTTGGTCCCAATTTGTGGTACCTCCGCACCCTCGATGAACAAAAACTGCAGAATATATAACAGCACGAAAGCAACAAATCAATGATACACTATAAATTATACACTATAAATTAAAAGTATAATTTCTTTAAAAACATTTCGAATATCTCAAGTTATTCATGGCAATTAATTTAATGAGGATGAACAGAGCTTGACAAAAAAAGACGATCTTTTCAGAAACTTATTAAAATAATTTTCGATAGAAGTATTTTATTGCGGGAATGTATATCGCGTAGAATAAAAAAATTGATTAGAACGCGCGTTAATCAGAATTACCTCCACCGTGAGGGTGCCTGTAATGTCATCTTGCTCGTATGGCCGTGCCTGAAGAGGTATAATTTGCCGTTGACTCGGATTCATGACAAGTTCCTCGACGCCTACGATTCCTAGCCCCAAAAATCTTTGACTTTTGTTGACATGATCGAACACCTCTAATAACACTTCGCTCGTGTTATGGCTTATATCGCTGTAAATATATATGGAAGCTTAGTCGCTAAAATACAGCCTTCTAATATACAATTAGAATATATGGATATTTTTTTCGTAAAAATAAAATAAGGTATAACAATAATATCTATACACAACAACAACAACAACAACAACAACAACAATAATATAGATGATAATAATATAGATGAAGCGTGTAGCCACATGAATTTTATGGATAATTACAATAAAAATGCCTCATCCCACAGCGGATTTTTTGTGTCTTTTTTTATAGAAGTCTGATTCTTCTGCGGCGGTTCATCCAACTCCACGACGCAGTAAGGCTCCACAGCTCCTTGTTGACCGCCGAGGTCGATAGCCCTTACAACCTTCACAAGCAAACGCCTCTCGCCAGGTACGTATTGCATTGGAGGCGAGGATACGGAGTGTCCTTGAAGACGTTGATGCGACGATGGTTGATGTACCATTGAATTCTAAGTGAAATCATCACAGTGAGCAAATAATAACAATATATAGCATGTGGTAATTTACAAGTGAAATGTTGTTACTTTCAACAATAATCTTCAACAATAATCTTTCCAAAAAAAAAAAACGAATCTAAGCATAATATAAAATTATAAATCTTGTTGAAGAATCATGCGATAAGAATTTTAATTTACATTATAAATGTGCAAGTATTTATGATTGGGTATTATTTAATCTGATTGACAATGTCAATTGCTTGATATCGATATAACTTACTACACTGTCGTAATGTGTAGGATATGAAAAGCCTGGCTGAGGAGGCGGCTCTCTCCATAATCGAGGACACGTGGGATATTGAGAAAGATTGAAATGAACATTGATGCCTCGCAGGGCACCCACCACAATTTCCGTTACCACTTCTTGTAACTGGCTTTCGTCCAAGTCTTTCTTTATTGTACCCACTGCTGCTAGAGAAATCTTTACCTGTAATACGGAAAATAATATGAATGTAATTAATTCACACATTAAGAGATGCCTCGATGCTTCTCCAATAGAGCTGATTTCTACCGCACCGTTTGTATTACTTTACGTTGTAGAGAATGTCAAAAAATTCGTACAAAAAATATTTGTCGTTTGTTCTATGTCTATTGTTCAAGACGGCCAAGACTCTATATAAACACGATATATTGTCGAGATCGAGAACGAGTGATCATAAATAGCTGTGATTGCACAATGACAGGACGGAAGTTTCCATGTGTTGCGTCACAGGAAATCCGTTGATAACAATGTTACACACCTCAGGCCAACCATCACATTTCAGATCGATCAGCATCTTCTCAGTAATACAGACGACGTTGAGACGAGCTCGGAAACGATTGACATTGACTCGATAATGATTAATGTCTACCTTATCCCCTCGTTGCCGAAATGCTTTCAGCTGTAAAGCTGGAGTAGCCTCACAGTCGCATGTGATAGTCTAAAAATGATTACTTTTCTTAAGATGATTAATCACTAATTGCATTTAAATAGAAAATTATTGGCTGTTTAATTATTGTCCTAAAATGCTTTAGAAAATTAAAATAGTTACACATATGATTTATACTAAAAAATTCTTTATATTATATATTAATATATTAATATATTATATATATTAATAGGTTTTTTTTTTATGTAAACTATGACATTTGATTTGGCATTAAAGATGTTAATCAAGTTTGAAAGTTTCTAAAAATAAAATTAATCGATCGATATAATCAAAAAAAGAAGTTGATATCTTGACACAATTTCAAATGCAAAAGGTTAATCGGAGCGAGAAGGGAATATTTACATACCACATCATCCTTCGAATCACATTCGCAGAAGATATTTGACAAGGTTGGCGGATAAGTCTCTGGAAGTACACGAACGAATTCGACACCAACTCCATGCTAAAACATATACATGTCTAATTGCAACTGAACATATTGGCCGACGAAATACATTCGCTTAGAAACGCCTGTGTCACACTTCTTTATTACGTGTCATAATTATCTCATTGCCATCTTTTTTATCCGGCACGCAATCGTGCGGTATACTTGTTTCCATATTCAGAATAAGAACTAAAAATAATTCGTCGTATCATTTATATATCTACATAACAATAATATATATATTGTTTATTTTAGATCAAACAAGAATCTTTTAGACATAAATATATGAATATAATATATCTAAGTAATCAATTTTTATATATCGTATCAATTAAGTTATATACATCCCAGATAGCAAAGGATACACACAATAAAACAATTTTTAGATATCATCATAAGACTGTTCGATTTTAGATACACGTGCCATCTAGACTTTCTCTCGTTTACTCTAAAATAAGTTTGAAATTCTTTTAGAAAGATTAATTCAATTTTTACGAATAATCATATCGTTTTCGTCAAAATTATCTAAATTATTATTTACAAACCGTTACTTTGTCATATAA
>NW_017259235.1:805342-808166 GCF_001594045.1 Atta colombica | reverse complement strand
AATATAATATATTAATATATAATATATAATTTTTTATACCTATTGACATATTATAATGCATTACGTCGTAACGTGAAAAAATTTCAAGTTAGATTGTAAATTTATAATTGTTGCACGATAAACTATTAATTAAGTTAAACTAAAATTTGATTCGACGCTCAAAGAAATTTTAAATTATCTCAACAAAATTATCTCATCGGCTACGCGTGACAAGGACAGCATCCAACGCCTTTTTAAGCAATACTATTATAGTAATCTTTGATGTGACTTATCTTGACCTATGTAAATAATCAAAAAATATTCTGTCTATACAGGCAAAAAAAAAATCACGCGAGATTCCGATTTTACCGCAAGATATTAATTATGATATTTTCTTATTTATAGCTGCCGAAATTATTGTCAATGTATAGAGATATTATATCACTTACGACGATAGCTTTTAATTTTCAATTTGTTTACGCATTTAATTCATTAATGTATTTATTGACATTAAGTACTGTACGTTAAGTATTGTTGTGAAAAAACGACAAAAATAGAAAGTATACATACAAGGTATATACACAGATATATATGTTTAATTCGTAATTTTTTACGAAGCGAACAAATGATGGGATGATTTGAAGTAAATGAAATAATTGAGAGCGCATTGAATTTTTGTGATTCAATAATGCTTGCAATTTATACTAAAGTTATGGATTATGAGACGATAATTTCAAACGCACAGATCGTTTGAACAGAATAACCGCGGCGAGTAATTAATTATATCAAACGCAAGATTAAATTTGCTCAAGATATCTGAAGATGTGTTTCCTAATTGGAAAGAAAATAAAACGAATGATATTCTCTATTTTGTTGTAACTTAAACTTAAAACGTGATATCTAACAATAAGAAGAAATATATATTCTGCTCGAGCGTTTGACCAAGACTCGAAATCATTGCATTCGCACGCAACACAAGTGTGTGTCCCCTTCTCTTTTCGTCTATGTCTCGGGAAGAGTTTGTATCTCGTCTTATCGAGCGTGACGAATCTGATTATTAAATTTATAGAATTCCTCCCTCCACCCTTCTCTCTTTGCGATTTAAAACTTAAATCTTAAAATTCGCGCTAATTTCGAAATCAAATTTCTATGAAAAGTCTGCGCTACGTATTTTATGGCGAACCAAATTAAGAATTTGAAACGATGATAATCGACGTTTTACTCTTGTCGTCTCACCTCGTCCGTGGAACCGACAGTAAAATCGTTAAGGGAAACCACCCAAGTGGCCAAGAGTTCATTGAGGATGACGAGATCGTGATGAAGCCACACGATCAGTTCGTTAACCCAACGCACTGCCTCGGCATCGGCGCCAGTCGCGGTCGGAAGATGCAGTGCCCTGGAACTTCGAGACGGGCTGATGAAAGCACCGGAGGTCTTCCGGGTCAATCGTTTCCTGATCGGCGGCGTGGGCGGCACGTAGCCCGGCGACGGAGATCTCGCACCTGCTACCGCACTGGTACCACTACCACCACCACCACCACCACCACCACTGCCAGCAGCAGCAACAGCAGCAGCACTAACGGTACCACCGCCGCCACTGCCAACACTAATGGTACCCGCGCCACCACCTGCACCACCGGTACCAGATCTACTAACGAGCGATGATGATGACGACGGTGATACCAATTTGGACTTGTTAAACAGTCTTCCAACAATGGTACCAGCGGTACTCGTCGTCACGACACTCTCATGGCCACTATCCTTGCCGAGCTGCGGTGACGACGACGACGATGATGATGATGAGGCGACGGCGGCAGTGGCAGCGGCGGCGGTGGCGGCGGCGGTGAGCTCGTTCAGCACGAAACGATTGTACACATATTTGCCAACGCACAACACCACCAGACCGAACAACATCCAGCCGAATATCAGCATCGATAGCGTATCCATGGTCGTTTCACCAGTCGAGTCGAAACTGCATATCAGATCGTCCACCCGCTCGGCCAAGTCGGCCATATTGCCCCATCGTTCTGCCAACCAAGTCCAATTGGATTCCAAAAACATTCTTTTCTATTTTCACCCGGGAGCAACCGCGGCCCCACCACCGCTCTATACTTGGCTATTAATACGCCGTACATATACCCTGGGCTCCTTCAGCCACGCAACACGGCACTGATAGCCGTGATGTTGCTCCACGTCGTCGTCGTCGTCGTCATCTACTCGCGTGTCTACCCAGTCTACTATGTCCACTTCGGATTCTGCGATCTTCTATCCAATTCAAACCTGGCCATTAGTTTCAAGGTCAATTGTGTTTTCTTCATTACCTCTTTTCAATGTTAAATTGGCCCAGTTAGTTTATAAATATAGAGGTTGTCGACCTTCAAATTAGATCCCCGACTTCCTACTGTCTGATTAAGAAATCAAAGTTGAAAACTTTCAACTTTGATTTGAAAGTCGCACGCTTTTTTCAGACTTCTTGTCATCGAGCTTGGTAACGATATCTTTATTGGGAATAAATCGTCAATAATAAGTCATACCTAATATTTTCCATCTATTTGTGACGACGGGAATGCACGGTATTCTTGTAATACGAAAAGGTTTCAATCAATATAAATTTTTGTTGCATTAAAATTATAAGTTTTAATAAGAGTACCTAATAGAGTGCTTAATAAGAGTGTGTAAGAGTTTTCTTTTTTCTTATTCTTTATATCGAAAAGAGATTAAGCTGCACGAATGGATGTTTGATAGAGATCAAATTTCAGCGGTAAGATCATCTCTCAGATATTGAGGATTATTCTCGATATGTTATATATTAATATTTTATTACATATATTAATTTTATATATAT
>NW_017259235.1:800004-805276 GCF_001594045.1 Atta colombica | reverse complement strand
ATATATATATATATATGTGTATATGTGCCATATATTATACCGCGATACTTTTGACGCATTACTTTTAATAAATATTTTTAGCCAGTTAGCGATAACAGGTAACGATGACTAGGCGTAACAACGAGAATTGTTGGCTAGCAGCCTTAACATTGTCTTATCACTTGACCGCTGTAATGTTCCCTCACTTGAGGAACAGAATGAGTTCATTGCATGAACAGAAAAATATTATTGATAAGAAGAAGAAGAAGAAGAAGAAGAAGAAGAAGAAGAAGAAGGAATCCTTAATCGTCGCTAACAAGAGATTCAAATTCAATCTCAATGATCAGGGATCAATGAGACGGGTCAGCCATGAAGAAGACAATGACAATTCAATCAGAAGTGCCAAAAGTGAACAAGATGCCAAAATGATGAGAAAAGAATCAAAAAATGAAAATTCTTTATAGTAACTCTCTCTCTCTCTCTCTCTCTCTCTCTCTCTCTCTCTCTCTCTCTCTCTTTCCAGCAAAACTGTAAAAAAGTCTTTACACGTCGTTCGTGTAGATGTAAAAAAGATGTTTAAAAAGATTAAAACGAAATTGATAAACGACTTGTAAAATATAAAACAAAAGAAATAGAGAAAAAAGCTATTCATTATCTCCAACTAAAAGAATCATTTAAAAATAATTATTGTTAAATGAAAGCTATTTCATTCTAAAAAAGATACTTGAAAACAATTAATTCTTTCAATTTTTATCTCTATCGCTTCTAACACTAGTGTATGCAATGTTTTAATTTTAGTGCTGTTCAAGAAGAATATTCTTCCTTATGTCGAATAATATAAATACGTTCTGCACTGTTTGATAAACGGATCTTAAAAGCGATGCTGCGAAACCTAGCGAATGTCTTACTCTAAATGCCGTTACACTTTCGCTTTACACTTTCGTTTACAGTCTGTAAAAAGTATGCGCGTTCGATTTCTGTCGCTGCCATCGTGTAGTCAGATTTCAACGTTCGTTTCATCTTCTTTCTGTCACATTGGATCCATTAGCTTGATGGTATCAATTTTACGTTTATATATATTATATATAATTTTATGTTTCATTCAACGGTAATATAAAGAATCTTATTGCTAAATTTGTTATATGTATAAATCGATGAAAATATCTCGTTCTTATTGTTAGTCACAAAAACTGTCATGTCAATGCTCCGAAAACCGACGTATCGACTCAGAGTTATTTATGCATAAAAATACTAGTGCATGAACGAATAATTTTTTGCCAAAAATATAAGAATATATAAGAAAAATTTTAAATTAAATAAAATTAAAAAAACTGATTATAATAAATTTTATAATATAAATATCAAAAAATTGTTGCGTCATACGTCGTTTACCGAAAAAGTGAAAAAGTAGAAAAAATTAATCGATCAGAGGATCTATCTTAAATTTTAATTAATGAAATACCCAGCTTTTCAAAATTGCAAGTATTGTACTGATATTTATTTATTTTTATTACATGAAAATTAAAAAGTATCTTTACAGCATTTTAATAAATTAAAGTTTTCGAAAGGAGATTTATTGATTTAATCTCCGATTACACGACAATATTGATCAATCTTAAGAAAGAGTCTAAAGATTTGTGCACAAAAATAGTTTCTACGTTTATTAAACAATTTCGTTGGTAATCGTCAGGAAAGTTGGATTGGTATATATGCACATATATATTCTCTTCTCATATAGTATACACGTACATTTCATCATAAATAACTCCAAATATGATACTGGATATGATATTGATTAAACTGAGCAAAACGACTTTGACGAACAAAATTAGATGCGCCTTCGAATCTTTCTATCTGGCTTTACATTACCTAATTATTATTGTTTTAGAAGGTAATTGAACGACTTGATCGTGGAAAGATTCGCACGAGAGAGTGTCAATTTGAGGAACGTAGCCTGTCGAAATCATCCAAACGCAAGGTTCGAACAATAAAGCCACATCTTTTTTTGATAGAAATAACAAAGGATTTTGATTGAAAACAAAGAATCTTTTTCAAAACACGCTAGCGGGAAAAGCAATATTTTATAATTAAGCTGGACGCTCAAAATTGGAAATATTGGAATACACTTGAACGCGTGGCTGCAGTGTCACAGCGCATTGTGTTTCTTCAAATGCATATCTGTCTCGCGCGGATGCAACTAATTTATGTCTAAATAAATTAAAATCCTCGAAGGAAAAGGATTTGGAAAATGAAAGAGAATTTAATGTACAAACAATTTCATTTAGTGTGCTATCTCCCACTGTATATCCTGATTAAATCTATTCAGAGATAATTTGAAGTCACACTAGAATTAGAAGTATCCAACGTAGATCAATAACTGTGTAATTAATTAACGCAATCGCAATTATACAGTATCGGATCGATCGCACAGATTCGCGACACGCTCGAACACAGCGTGTCTCATTCACATTTTGCACTTAATTCCACTCAAAACAACGATAGCACTAACGAGAGCGAGGGCAACGATGACGCCTACCTCCTCGCGGAAAATGGACGCTTCGCGCTACGCTCAACATCGGCGTCGCCGCGTCGCGTCCGTCGCCTCGCGTCGCGTCGCAGCGGCAGTCCGCGGCAGTCTGACTTTCGTTTCGATTAATCGCCCGATTCTGTCAGCTCGACAAACCATTCGCTCGCTTGGTCGACTCGGAAGGCTGGGCGATCCCCGCCAGAATCCGATGTCTACGTTGCTTTTCGAACACCCCTTCGGTCCTGTATCACTGACTCACTGCACTTTTTTCCCCATATCTTTGATACCACAGTATCAGAATAATATGGTCCATCATCGCCAGAAAAAAAAATCTTGAAGGTAAAATACATCTCTACGTCTTAAATTAAAATTATATAGATGATTATCATGTCGTAAAACCATCAGTTATTTTTTAACTGAATCAATTTTTTTTTCAACGAAATATTCTTTTGAATATTTAGAGATTCTTTAAACTTTTATACATTAGCTGAACTAATTAAAAATGAATCGATTTATTTGTGTATTGTAAATCTAAACATTTTCTGATTATATTATACTAACTATTACACTAACAGGGAATTATCCAAATTATTAAAAAAATTTAAAGAATTTAGAAAAGTTATTTATTTATTGAAATTAGAGATTTAAATATAAATTGAAATTTTTTAAAGATTAAGATGTTTGCACAGATAACGTGTACCTTTACTCCGATACTGTATGGAACAATTAAAAATCATCCTTCACATCTGCAAAAGAAACAATTCACAAAAAAAGTGTCGCTGTATATTATATTAAAAAAAAAAAAATAACCAATTACTTGTACAATATTATCAACGGCTTTATCGCTTTAAATATTGTTTCAATATGTACAAATCAAATACCTCAGACTCAGAAATCTGAATCGGTCACAATTGCCAAATATACATCTTTAAAAATGTAAATCCAAATGATTTTCCTTTATTGTTTCATACTAATACAGCATACATTTTTGTACACTTTTAGTCTAAACTGTTTGAAGAAGAATGTTAAAATTTTTAATTTATATATGTACCCTATATATATGTACTATGTGGTACAGTCGAACCTCTGTAGAAGTAACTTGTCGGCACCGATCGACCTCTATAAAAGTAAACAAATGCGCATGCGCTAGCATATGTGCTCGATTATTATATGGAAGTTTAAGATATGACTTTTATGGAGGATAAAATAAAAATGGATATTAACTTTACGGAGATTCGACTGTACCACGGACTCTGATCGATCCGTTGCGCAGCACTATCTCACCCAGTTGATCTCGCGACGGATCATCATTCGCTACCTTGACACATAGCGTAAATCCATTCTTCTAAGCTACACTGTATTATGCTTCGTGTGCAAGAATACAAATATACATATTACATCACATCAGATTTATAGAGATAAAAAAGAAGAGATCTTTTTTTATAAAAAAATTTAGAGAGTGAAAGAAATAATTATAGAAGCACATGGGCAATTATAATGTCATGTGACATTAACATAACAACTGTAAAAACTTACAGTGATTTCCTTATCTCTTTATAAAGATAATAATAAAAAAGAAATATTATCATTTGTCCCAATAATCTTTACAAGAATTATGAATGAAATTAATGATTTTCAAAATAAATATAATAAGACGTTTTACGAAAGTTACTGACAAGAATTGTTCAATTCAAAGGCCAATAATCTGACGAGAGTTTGAAAAAATCAGGATTGGTAAAGACTAATGGTTTTTTTTTTTTTTTTTTAATAAAAAACGTATTGTGTTTTTTCTTAAATATATTATTAATGCTTCAAATAAGCTTCAAACAGTACTAATACAACAGTACTCATTAGCTTTTCGTTGCTTATTAAATTTTATTAATTTTATCTTTATTTATATAAGGATCTCGAGATAGTTAAATCATCTCATCGTAAGTCACGCATAGTCTTTGGATATCAGATTTATAATGATAAATATATGATAAATTATGCCAATGTAAATAATTGTGTAATAAAAAAAATGTACCTATTGGAGATTGAATCAGCACGCATTGATGATGCGATGAAAGATTGATTCATCGTCGTAAATAGTTGTGATGCCACGATTATATTGTACGTATGTAAGATATTGAACTTAGATTCAACCTTGAATAATAAAATGTGTGAACCGAATTTAAATAATCGTAATAGTTAGTTGATCATTAAAAATAACATACCGAGGCCAGTTGATCGAATTGAGCCAGATAACCAAAGTGTATTATCTTGCAAACTTTCGCAGAATTTTGTTTAGTCACAAACAATTTTTTAAGACTTGTGCTAGCCTTGTTTTATTTACTTCTCTTGTTTATATCGTTCCGTTATATAGTATTATTACGTTATGTTATTCATTTACGTTATGAATCAAATTAATTATGCTTGAAACTTTTAATCGACACACACACCCACCCATATCCACACACACACACACACACACACACACACACACACACACACACACACACACACATTTGACATTATAAGAATCCTTAATATCCAACTTTTTTCGGATCATGTGAAAAACAACGTGGCGATTGCCTTTGCTTCAGCTGTAGATAGCACATGAACGCGATGACGCCCGTCTAAAAATAGTTCCAAGAAATATTTCATTCACACGATACACATACGTATAAAACATGCAAACTCGAAATCTATCAGCTTTCGATTCTAGAAAATAAAAAGAGAAAAATTATATTTACATTTCCGTGAGTTTTGTTGTAACATTTTATT
>NW_017259235.1:797447-799904 GCF_001594045.1 Atta colombica | reverse complement strand
CCCCCCCCCCCCCTCTCTCTCTCTCTCTCTCTCTCTCTCTCTCTCTCTCTCTCTCTCTCTCTCACGATAACTTGTTGCACGATAAAAATTGAATTATACATTGCGTAAAAAAAGAGAGAAGGTTTGTACAGCGTATACTCTTTTTATTGTTTTGTCATTCATTTACATACAAATATTTTCAAGATACGTCTTACGAAACGAAGTAGTAGCCATATTCGGTGTTTGCTGTAGTTCGCGCTTTCGCTACGATTAAAAGAACGTAACCCTCGATACAAAGTAGCTCTTTGTCGTTCTTTATCTCATTCACTTAAAATATTACATTAACTTCGCGGCGTCCTTGAGCTCGTCTCGCGTCCACTTTCAGAAAAGTAAACCGTTCGCAAATTCCTTCGGTGCTTATGTGTCATTGCAGCTCTTGTATTTATGCGAAAAATAAATTATTTGTAAAAAAGAATATATAGGAAAGGGGAATCTTTACTTTAATCTAATTTTAGGAAAATGATAAAATTATATATGAAAGGATGAAACTCTGTCACCAGATTCCTAATGATCGACAACGATTGATCGTGTGTATACAATTACAAATTGTAGATTCTCCTAATTAAAAGACTCTTTAAAGTAGATATTTGTGAAAAACGCGCTGATCATACAACGATGAGCTGCTCTCTCGTCTGTAAACTCCGAAGACTATCGCACGCTGCGAGGAATTTATGAGAGAAATCTCGAGGGTTTGGCAGTCGATGGCTGTTGACGGACGCTGTTTGATTCACACGCGATCATTCAGCACAACATATCACAATTCGAGGTAAAGTTCGGTATGCCAACAACGGCGACTTATGATTCGCATAATGTATCCTCGCACGCGCTCTTTTCGGCAGCAGTAATTTTTCATCGAGTTTAATGGTCGATGCTGCAAAAAAAAAATGTACTTTACGTCATATAGATTTATAGATGACGTTCTTTTCATGCCAAGAGTAAACGAAGATCGTTTTCACGTATCCCTATCTCGAAATTCAAACTTATTTATACACATATATCAATTTCAAACAGTTCCCTTCTCTCTTACGTAAAAGCTAGACAGTTTCGACGATCCCTATTCGCGTCTCGTATTCGATTATATATGCTTTGCGCATTCGGGTAATTATCGGCGTATTTTATCTTACATGACAATAGTCGCATTTGCTCGCTTTCCGTCTCGCGCGAATTTTATTGGAATACCGATGATCCAGAAATTTTGTCTGAATATGCATTTAATCGTTGAACTAGAAAATCATATATGTATATCGCGTGCGCAAGTCGCTCGTCCCAATTCATCTCTATAATGTTACTCTTCTCTTGAATGTACGATACTTGGATACCATGTATCACTTGTATCGAAGACAGGACGAAGCGACATTTAAAAGTGAAGAATACCATGGGAAGGTTAGAATTCTCTTCGCGACTTAATTAATTAATGTTAATTCGCAGTCATTCCGCACGCACGTTTCTAAACATATCTTAAATCAACATTCTCACTCACACGAGTAAAACCGACGACAATATTATACTTCCACGACATATTATGGAAAATACATGCAAATTGATTCTCTCTGCAAGTTCAAAAACGCTTGGGATCGTGTTGCAGCCATTAATTTTCTATAATTTGTATACTTATCGTTTAAAAAATAAATAATTCTTTGTAGAATAAAAAAAGTGAATATAAAAGCGCGGAATCTATAATAGAACACTCCATGCGTTCGAAAATATATATATTAGAATTGTTTATTGAAAATTCAGAAGAAATAGATAATATGACGCAAATTAAATCAAGAAAGAGCTTCGTCGCTAGTTTCACTCGTCCCAAACGTGTCGTTCGAATTTAAAGTCGTTTGTGCATTCGATCGTTAACATTTTAACTTGGCGATACATAGTGTAACTTATTAATGACCTTGGTCGCGACAATCCTTTTTATCACCTCTTCGTTATTATCTAAGCCTTCTCGGCTCGGTTCTCATTAAATAACTTTTTTTAACCTTAACACAAAAACACTCTTAATTCTCGCATTAAGATTATGATATGAAAATTATAATTCCACTATACGCATATACTTAACATACTATATCCATACGTGCAAAAATGCGCTAATGGGCTATATGCATATCGCAACTTTGATAATGCGTAATCGCAAACATCGTGTAGACTCTAATGACGCGATAAAAATGCGTTATAATAACGAGAACGGCTGACAGATATAGATCACATATAAAGGACGAAAAAAAAAGCAAATATTTATCAACGCGCGATTATGCATGTTCGTAAATATACACGATGTTTCACGACTGTGTTAATTTTAACAACAGATATTACGAATAATTTGGAGCAGATTCTTCCTCAACTAAAACCATCGATATATCAATATACTTCTCAAACGATTACGAACGATTAAAAATAAATAAGTTTTCTCAAATTAATTTAAAA
>NW_017259235.1:795789-797347 GCF_001594045.1 Atta colombica | reverse complement strand
GTATATAATTTATTTTACTTATTTATAATTTATTGTATAAAATTTATTTTTACTTACAATACATATTTCTCTCTCTCTCTCTCTCTCTCTCTCTCTCTCTCTCCCCCTCTCTCTCTCTCTCTTTCATCTTTCCTTTCAATTTTAAATTTAATTTATCTCAATAAAATTAATTCACGAGATTTTTTAATTATCATGATAATTAATATATTAAAAAGTGATAACGATGGTTTTTTTTCCTTTGAAATAGAGGAAAAATCGTCTCAAAATTCGACTGATTCTATCATTATGATAGAGGACAGATTACGTATGTAAAACATCTTGTATATCGGGAGGAAGGAAAGCAAGAAGTAAAGTAAAAAGATAAAGATGAAAGGAAAAGCGCAGAACATAAATGATGATAATGAGAGAACGAGCTCTGAGGTTAGGGCTAGAGGAACATTCGAAAAAGACTTTGCTTTTCATCAATATTTTCACATTTTCTCTCTCTTTCTCTCTCTCTCTCTCTCTCTCTCTCACACACACACACACACACGCGCGCGCGCGCGCGCGCGCACACACACATTGGCAGTTCTAAAAAAAAAAGAAGAGAAAGATGAATAAAATAAATACACATTATAATGGAAGATCCACACTAGATGAATTTTTATATACAAGGATGATGAAGCATAAAATGTAATAGAAAGAAGAAGAAAGGAATGGCCTCGAAAAATAATACAGAAGAAAGGAAAGAAGAGTATTCTATATAAAATAAGATAATTATGCGCACTCGTGTATTTGTAAATTGCATACGAAACTCTTAAATCAAAATCATTGATCAAAATATTTGATGCATCTCGAGAATGTGTCAGCGATACGCCATAGAACGCAAATTATTCGTATTAACATATATTTATTTCCTTTCTTCACATAGATGTACAGGAAGGAAATAAATGTTAAATACGTCGCACGCGTATCGAATATACTAGGTAAAATTATAATTAATATTTAAATGAAAAATAAAAAGAGATAATTGATAAAACATAAGTGATGAATGATGTGACATTTAAATGATTTAAAAATAAGTTTTATCGACGCTTGTTGTCAAAATTTTATACCTTTCTTTGCGAAATCATATCTTTCACTCCGATGATTCGACTAGAAATTGTCTTTCATCTAATTCCTTCGAAATGATTATCAAGAGTTCTTATCGATTACATTTATCGTAAACTAGCGTGCCGATGTAATAAAACTGTACGTAACAAAGCGCAGAAAAGCATTGTAATAAAAAACCGTGTAAAATTCAGCCTTCAAAGTTACGAATTGGTAGATGACTACCAACGAAAATTTGTGTACAAAATGGGTTTTACAAGATAAAAACATGGAGAGATATATAGAGATGTTATTCTATTACATTCTTCATGGCCAATGTTTTACTGGACATTAATCAAACACTTGTAGAAAATTGTCCGATTGGTGTCAGATAAAAGGTGATAAATTAAACTGTATCACAAAAAATTATTCTTTTTTCTATCTAATAAATATTGAATATATAAGAAAGAAATATTTTTTTATTAAATAA
>NW_017259235.1:790457-795689 GCF_001594045.1 Atta colombica | reverse complement strand
ATATATATATATATATATATATCAAAAGTTATATTTAAAAAATCTTTTAACAGATTTTTCTAATTAGATTGCTTTTTTATTGGCAACCACAATGATTTTCCACAGATGTTCGCCAATAGCCAGTAATATATCTTATGTGATTGTTTTGATGAAATAGAACTAATATGTTATCAGTATTAGTAATAATCGTTCGCGATAATAATAAATGAGTCAAATATAATTATTGCATATCGTATTCTAATTGTTGAATGTGAAAGTAAAAGTAAGAATATGTCGCATAAAATTTTCACGATAACAATTGGGAATGTAAGATAAAATAAATACAGCTTCAAGAAAGATACTACAAAAAGTAAATTATTTATCGTATGGATGTTCAGATTATTTGTGTACGCGAACAAATTGTCTAAATAAAAGTTTAAAGGAGTAATTATAAAATAACTTGAAAGCAAAATAGATAAAAGTTATTAATCATAGAAAAAACCATGAAATTATAATTATAAATTTCAGATTTAAAAAAAATTTAATTAATCAACCGAAAAGTATGATTAATGTGCAGTAGTATTTTCAATATACGACAGTAGTTTCCTTGGAAAACAAAATACGACAATGTGTCGTATTAAGCCTGCGCATACGAGGCTTTTTTTCTTGCGGGTTGTTTGCATATTACTCTGTTGGAAATCTTGCTGGCTGCTATGCTAGAAACTGTGTAGTGTGTTGGCCATGCTGTTGATTAGTCTGCTGGATTTTAATGACAAGTCAGATGCTATTTTTCTTGCATGATTTTGTGCTAGCTCATTGTAGAAAGGGAACAGGCTTAGATTGCATAATCTAAGTATTCTTTTCACAATAATGAAAAACAATGCAATTGTACTTTCATGACAATATTTCATGACAGTAGCAATGATGTGTTCCATGTTTACTTATTCGGATATTGCCATCAAGAGCCTTCTGCCAAACAAATTTCAACTGCTCAGTCAGCACGAAAACTCGTACCGTCCGAATCCAAGCTAACAATCCGGCTAGCAACATTGCAATTACCGCTGCCAACATGATAGTAAGCATGCAAATCCAACTCACAAGGAAAAAAGTCATGTACGTAAGTTTTAAATATGCGAAAAATGTGAACCGCAATTTAAATATTCGATATCCAAGAATGGATTAACACGAAGATTTCTTAACTATATATTGTTTAAGCGCAATATTCTTGAAAATTTCACAATCAACGATCGTGGCATTCGTCTATCGTCGTTATTACTATTTACAACGTTTAACATGTCTAAGAGATTAGCGCATTTGGGATACGAGATGTGTTTCTTGGAATGTATTCGCCTGTTATATTTTTAAAAATTGATTCGCATCACGCTAGAAATCGATAATGCAACGTGCTTTGCATAAATTAAGATAGCAACGTACAACAACGTGTCGTTAAAATAAACGGTAAGAACAAAAATGCGAAAAAAACATGCCACGTCATTGATAAAAGAATTCTACATAGAATGTTTCAAAATTATGAGATCGGTCTCTATGTAAAAGAATGTTTTAATTAACATATAAGCGAAACTCTGCCTAACCATATGCAATAAAAAATATACGATGCGTAACTTGAATGTTGAAATAATTGAGTTTCTTTTTAATAATTAAATAATTTTCACGCTAAAATTCATTCAAAATTCGTAAAAAAATATTAGGTCGGTTAATATCAACCTCAATTATAAAATTTTTCATTTGATCGGTCCTGATTATAAATTTGTCCAAAGAAAAAAAGGAGGAAAGGATAATAGAAGAAAAAAGGAAAGAGAAAAATGAGAAACATTACAACAGACATTTATAGAAATCGATATCATTTATACTATAAATAGTATATATATCATTTTTGATCTTACAAGAAGAGGTTGCAACGTGATAATAATCGATTGCGAAACTCGTTGTAGCGATAGGTCAAGGATACTGGGTAAAGGGATATAATAGCACTTCTCAAGCGTTTGTGAGAAAATCGATTAAAAAGTTTATCGAATATTGGTCTTCAATAATTTTTTACTCAAATACTATCAATTTTACAGAAAAACAATGAGAGACAAAAATAATTTATTTTCTTCTCATAGAACTTTAAGAATTTTTTTAGAATTTTTTATCAACTTTTTTTTGTTGTATGAAAACACGATATTAAAAAATTCTAAAAAATTCTGAAAAAAAAAATTCTCAGAATTTTATGAGAGATTTTTTAGTAATTTTTATCGATTTTCTCACAAACGCTTGAGAAATTATATCCCTTTATTCATTTAACATGCAGATCTATCGCTACAACAAGTTTCGTTGCAATCGATTATTATTACATCGCGTCTTCTCCTTGTTAATTGATATCCTTTTAAACTACAAAGCGATATAATAAAATTTCAATGTGCGTGTACTTGTTTTATACCTCACTGAAGTATTTTTCTCGCTGAGAGAATCTGTAAGTTTCTCGTAATTCTTTATGTGCGTAAATCAATTTTCCCGTATAATTGAATTAATAATTATATTATTTTAAACGAAACTCAATTGATTCAACATTTCGTTACGATTGTTATATAGCAAATAACAAAAAGATTACGGCCACTTAAGACACTACGATTAATTTACTTATATATAAATGTTCGATATACATGAATGTAATCACATTACATTCTCGTAAATATGTTGTAAAAACCTGTATGTAGTTCTCAATGATATCACTTTGATATCGAGCAATCTAGTCATATAACTCTCTCGAACTCTTTTCTATTTCGCTTCGATTTTTTTCTGTCGGTTTTAAGAACTTGATTTTGTATCTTTTATTTCTTCTTTATTATCTTCTTTATCTCTTATTCAGTTCTGTTCTTACGGCTGGAAATATAAAATATCTCATATAAAGCACAAAAACTTTTGCATTTATATCTTATAAATCGCGAAAAATTTTGCATAACTGCAATAATATTCCATACCATCGATTATTTCTTGTTTCATCTTCTGAAATTCTTTCCGTACTTCTTTAATTATCTCCACCTTAAAGGCCTCCATCTCTTGCGCGGTGAGCGAAATTCCATCGTTAACACCATTTACTTTGAGAAGAGTATCCTCCGAAGCTGAACCGAACCTCTTGCGAACCGATTTCGGTGACTCGGCGCCATTGGAAAACTTATTATTAGATGCATTGTTTTTGTCCCAAGATTTCTTGTCTGGCGAACTTTCCGGTTCCTGTAAAAAGAATCGTTTAGCACTTTTTCTCCTTTCTCTCTCTCTCTCTCTCTCTCTCTCTCTCTCTCTCTCTCTCTCTCCTCCCCTTTCTTTTATTTTTTCTCATGATTAATTTATAATTATATTATATTTTATTGTACACTTGTATATTTTATTATTCTTTTCATCGTAAAAATGTACTCTTACCTAAATTATTCTAACATTTGTATAGTTTCAGTTTTTTATTGCTTGAGAGGATGCCATCCTAGAGTGCGTTATAAATTAATTTATCTATTTCTCTCTTGCCAATTTTTCGACTCTGATTTGACAATTTCTGAATGTTATGTGTTACAATAAATGTTTACCGGTGGTTGTTCGGGTTGTTTCTTCTCGGCGGCAGCCCTTCGGCGTGCTAGAGTTTTAGCCATCTCATCCATCATGGAAGCCATTCCACCGCCTCCACCTCTTCCTAAGGTGCCATAATTACCGCTTCCTCCACCACTGCTACTACTGCTAGTACTCGAGCCACTATTCTCCACTGGTTGTGATTGTTGCTATTGATAAAAAAGTTATCCTACTTGTGTGTCTTATACATACAATTACATGTTAATTTAATATATCATATATACATATATATATACATACGTACATATATATTGTATCCTCAAACAAGTGACAACTCTATCGAATTAAATTATTAAAAGATTAAAATTAAAAAGAAAAGAAAATTACCTGTTTCTTTTTAAGACGTGCTTGAAGAGCAGCTGCTAATGAGTTGGTATCAGGTGGAGGATCATTCGAGGAACTAATAGATGAACCAGCAACAGCGGTAGAATTGTTAGCGTTAGGTACAGGCGGCGGTGGCGGTGGAGGCGGTGCAGCGGGACCAGCCAGTGATACCATCGGAGGCGGCGGAGGACCACTGGCGATAGGAGCATAAGCGTTAGCGCTGACTGTGTGATGTCCACCAGTTGCGTACTGATTCACCGAATTTGATGGTGTCCCATATGGATTTGTGGTACCACTTGCTGTGGCAGCTGCTTGTATTTGACTGGTACCGCCATACTGTGCTTGTGCCTGGGATACATATTGCGATTGACCAGGCTGCGCGATCGCATATTGACTCACCGGACCAGGTGGCGGACCGACAGCATACTGATTTATCGAGCTATTACTTCCATACTGATTACCACTGCTACCGTATTGCGTAGCCTGACTACCAACTGATTGGTTATATTGGCTTGTATTAACTTGTCCGCCAGTAGTATAATTACTCGTCTGATTATTAGTACTATAAAAATTGTTTTGACTGCCAGATGGAAATTGATTCGGGCTCTGGCCAACAACGGAAGCCGCACCGCTTCCGGTGCCACTGCCACTATTAGAAACAGTGGCACTCGCGTACTGATTGCTTGCAGGCGCAGCATTATACTGGTTTGCCTGATTAGTAACGTAGATGGATTGGCATTGAGACTGTTGACTTGACTGGGATGATGGCGATTGTGCATACTGATTCATCATCATCGGTGGTGCCGGTGCCGCGGCCGAATTAAAATTCATCATTGTCGGTGGACATGGTGGAGCAGGAGGTGCAATTGGTGGTTGGGGCGGTGGTACCGGGGGACCGACTCCCGGTCCAGCTGAAATTTGCGGAGCCGCTGGAATCGTACCGCCACCTTGTAGAGTTGGTAGTTGCTGTGGAGGCGGTTGTGGCGCCGGCGGTGCTGATGAAGTTCGATGATGACCAGATTGTTGTTGTTGTTGTTGTTGTTGTTGCTGTTGCTGTTGCTGTGCAGCAGGCGGACAGCTCGGTGATATAGGATTGGGACTTCCAGTTGCTACAAAGAAATTTAATTTCTGAATCGTATACACACACACACACACACACACACACACACACACACACACACACACACACACACACACACACACACACACACACACACACACACATATATATATGCAAATATATACTTTATATACATTCTATCAAGAGATACGGTAGTGTCTCGGCGCTAAGCCAAGCGCAGCAATACTACC
>NW_017259235.1:775493-790357 GCF_001594045.1 Atta colombica | reverse complement strand
TATACATATGTACATATATAATATATGTATACAACATACATAACAACATATATAATATTTGATACTTCCTTTAGAATTCTTGTAATTTAAATGCATTTATGCAATTTTTTTACATGTAAGCTTGTTATAAAATTACATTTAGATATAATATTCTTATTATACATAATATATAAAATTAATTATGTTAAAAAATGTGAATATAATACCTTGACTTTGCTGAGACATTCTGCGTTCCTGAATTATTGCCACGTCTTCTCTAGTCATGGTTCTGCGCAGATTGAAATGATTTGGAATTAGTTACAAAATGATTTTTCATTGATGTACAATACATTGTTAATATGTATAAAGCGTAGAGTAGGGCCAGCCAACTAATATAATAGATACGTAATAGATTACTTATATATCTCTTCTATATAGATCGTTACTAAAAATTCGTTTTAACCGACTTTGAAAAATATTTCCCAATACTGACATAAAGAGAAAAAATTATATATGTATAAACGCATGGGATAAATTTAAATGTGTCGCACACTAACATGCTAAATAATACTGTGCTACAAAGATTATTTCCTATTTTGCTATAAATATATTTTAACGATAGGAAAATACTCTTATCCTACATCACAGTCTATTGTTAAGAGTGTATCGAAAGAGAGATATTATTAATTTATACAAACCACATAAAAAACTAAAGAAGATGTTAATCTCCTTTATATTTTCATTATATAGTGCAAGATACTTTCCATACAGAGCAAGCTAATGTAGATGTGTGCATACAAGTATAACAGTTATGTTATTCCTGATAAGTTTGTATACTAGACCTATTCGACAACCGCGTTTTGATAAATTGAATTTATCAAATATATCTTGAATTTTGTAAAAAGTGTGCATAAAAAATTAGAAAAAAACATCAAACTCAGTCGTGCAATGTATTCGAGTTATTTTGAGAGGCGCAGGGAGTTATTTTGAGAGGCGCAACAGACGGAATTCTCCCGCTTAGAATTGCTCTCTGCAATTTTATTTTCGACATCATGTAAATATTTTTCCACTGATTCTCGTTTTTACAGTAACTGAAGTTTCGCATGTAGATTCAGTATACAACACAGAGGAAGGTAAAAGATGCAAGGAGGAAAGAAATAGAACGATTATTCTAACGTAGTTAATGCTCGACGTATTTACTATAAAGAATAAGGAGATCCTAGATAGTCTTTAACCCATATTAACCTACATGTAACTGGTCTCATATGGTACAACAATATTAAATCAATAATTTCTTGGCATATTTTAGAAAAAAATTTAAAAAAAAAATCACTTTTCTGCGTTAGTTAATAACGTATTAGTTAATAACATATAATATTGCATAAAACTTTACTTTGATAGTAGTACTTTGATAATAGTTAATTAAGAAATTCAGATTATTATGGGTTAAAAGGACAGGAAGATCACCTCGTATATCCATCGCCCGATGAGCCACGCGCACAGCCCATTTGAATAACAGTGCCAACAGCACCACTAACGGTCACGTGGTGTTCGGGGGTTGTGGTGGCGGAGCCCACGGGCAGGGCCGTCTGGCCTCCTGTAGGCAGATGGCTCAGGGACAAGGAAATCCGCGCGTTACGACCTTGACTGTAACCAGTCAGGACAGATGTGTGACTCGTTTTAGATGAACGATAGGGAAATCGAAATGGGTCTATATCCATAAAGTAAATTGTCACCCTACAAGCTTTTCGCACTTCTACATATATGTGTATGCAATATACATATATCGTCCTGTATAACGATCACATCATGTATACCAAAAGCTGCCTCATATATGATTGTCTCCACACTGATTCGTTATATTAAATAAAACATTTTACAAGTAAAAAAGAAAAAACGACATGCCTGCATTTCGTTCGAAAACGTGACAGGAATTGACTGGATGTTATGTGCACTGTCTTATATTTCGTAACAAAAGGTAATTACGGTAATGAGATAATAGATTACATTTCGTAAATCGTTTGAAATGTAAAAGAAACAAGAAGAAAATAAAAGAGACATACCTATATCCCATATCTTCCTCATATTGAACGGTTGCCTGACTCTGTTGCTGCTGCTGCTGCTGCTGTTGCTGTTGTTGTTGTTGTTGTTGTTGTTGTTGCTGCTGCTGCTGCTGCTGCTGCTGCTGCTGCTGTTGCTGCTGCTGCTGCTGTTGATAGGCGGTTTGCTGTTGAGTAGTCGTGTTGGTTGTCGGAGCAAGACTCCTTGATATGTTGCTACCATTACTTAGCACCTACGCAACATCGCAACAAGACGTAATGTGTAATTAAAAGTTAATTAACGATAATATATCCAATTATAACAACGCCTAACAAATTGTAATTGCCGTAACTGAAATCGATGTTCCACGATAGCAAACGTTTTTTACCCCTAATTCTCTTTTTTTTCTTTCTGGTTAATAGCATCCAAGTTGAACGTTTGTTGGAATGAATGTTTGTCAGAAAATTTGGCCGCTCCCAATCTTAAATTGCCGTAATAGCTTCACGATAGGTTAACGATGTTAAAACTATAGATCCAGAAGACTAGAATAGATAGTGAAATCCGGGATGGTAAGTCAGAGTCAGTTATAATAATTCTAATAAAACGATAAGGTAAAAGAAATATAATAAATTACATCAAGTGCCTGGAGCATCGCCCGAGCGAAGGCATCGGCGTCATCTTTACTGGAAAAATTGAGTCCGTAGACTTGCTTGTTATCTCGCCACTGGTGAAACGTGACCGTGGCTTGATTGTACTTGAGTCCCTTTAGGATCGCACAGTTGATGACAATTTCGTGATCCTGCAACTTCCTGCCGACTACGCGAAACGTATTGTTCACTTGATGGTGATAGAGCTGAACCTTCGACAGACCGGACGAGCTGCCACTCGGTACCCATTTCTTGTTCACGTCGTCGTACACCATCACCGACGCGCGGGCGGATGATATGCTCACTTCACTGAAAATGACAAAACATCGATTTTCGTAAATTGGCTATATATGTGAGACTTCGTGGACTTGTTAATGTGTAAATAATATAGGTATATTTATAGGGCGCCTATATAACTTGATTGATAAGTACAACCCAATTGTTTACAAATATATCTCATCGCTTTATAAATCTATTATTTATATTATGCACTAACAACCGCAGAGATTGCTCATACAAGCAATTTATTTAAATTTGATTTATTCGTGGAATTCAAAAAATTCCGCGGAGCCATTTAAGTGTTACTTTAATCGATTTTTTGCCAATTAATTCTTTTGATTTTTTATATTTTTTTTCATTTGCAATTATTCTCTCAAGCTCTTTTGTTCTTTTCATAACGTTGTCTTGAGGAGGAGAGAGAACGAGAATTGTGTGTTGAAATGTATTATGCAGTTGAAAAGTGCCAAGTTGTCAATGATGAAATTTTTTCAATTAATTTCGTTACTTACGTATATAAGAGTAAAAAAACTGAAGATTGGAATGTAAAGAAAGTAGGTATATTTGCATAAATTAAAGCAGTTGTTATCTAAAGAGCTAAGGAAATAAATAAATGTTGCACCGAACTGAATCGTGGGTGATATATACATGTGGTGCACATATCTCTCACGCCGCTTTATCATTTTTTTTCTTCTGCTCATATATACGAGAAAGTCGCATAATCCGGCAAAGCAATAACAAGAACAAATCGACGAAATATAGATTGTACAACACATTTCTCTGATTTATTTACCACTTTTGACTTTGTTACATTTCTGATATAATCGCTTCCTAACTATTCCATCGACACATACATAGCTATGGGATACATGAAATTGGAACCAGACTGAATATATGTACATGTATAAGCGTATAAAACAAATATTATAAAAAAAGAATGCTTTCGCTTTAGTGACATCGTTCTATCTTTCTTGACATTGAATGAGTACACAACAAAGACAGAGTGACACTTGTATCGACTTGTATCATCAACATGTGGAAACTTTGGATTGTCGAATTAATCATTTATGAAGAAACAAATGGGAAACAACTTTGTGAATATTGCGATAACGTGAGGTGAAGAAGGCGAAGAACGGAGGAGAGCAAAAAATTGACGCGCATTGTGTACCACGAACGATTATCCTGTTGCCAAGAAGAGCGTTGCTGGCGGTATAGATAGCTCGAACGCTGTTGTACATTCACACGCTGCTGCGACGCGGGATCTTCTTGCACCGTTACATGCGAAGGGCGCATCCTGGCGAACGTATCTCGATTCTGTGTCTGATTCTCGCGCGCGGATGAGCAAGTCTCGTAGGACCATCTCGTCCTGCCTGTCTTGGTGAAGGAATTTTCGCGGGAGTCCCACATCATAATTACTTAGCGAAGAGCTTCTTCTCGCTGAGTGAGATCATTTTTATAGCACCGAAATTTTCTCTCTCGCCATAATTGGGAGCCACGTAAAATAATGATAAAAGAATGATAAAATTGCAGATACAACCGATTGGAAACGGAGTAAGGTAAAGGCACAGTTTACGCGCCTTGATGTAATTAAATGTCTGCGATATTCAATCCTAATTCGCGATCTGCGGCGCGGAAGAGACTAGCTTGCTTGGTAGTTGTCGCTTTCACTGAACTGAGAGCATGAGAGGCAGTTTTCAGTACTCCCTCCGTTGGTTGGCAAAACGGGAACAGGACGAGGTAGGATGTGGCGAGATACCGCCACTTCCTCGACTATCCTGCTACTGTTGCTACTGCTGTATATACGATACACGGCCAAGTAAAGTAGATAACATAGCACGCGACACGCGCGACAACGTGTCCGTTGCGATTCGCGTTTCGAGGCCGTTTACTAGCCGTTTACGTTACACCACGTTGCACGATGTATATGATGCATGTAGATAATGCGAAGAAGACAAGAAATATCTATCATTCTCACCAATCGATATTTTCGCGAATCGCGGATGAATCGATTGAATTGTCATGGAAAAGTCATGGAAATAAAAATGTATATGAAAAATCTTGCAATTTCTTAAAAAAAAATTCTTTTACACCAATTTTACCCTCTGAAATTATAAACTTTCTCTACTAATAATTACTAATAATTTAGACATTGCATACGTAAAAATCATTTTTGGTCAATGAATATCGAGGAGCATTCGGCGGTTTTGTCAATCAGCTGTATGTGGGTCAGAGACCGGCCTTGCACACGACAATTACCGGTCTATAACTATAAAGCACGCCTGTCCGACGCTGTACGAGTTAAATATCGCTGTGCTACGCGTCATTACAGCGAACAGAATACAAATCGGTAAAATCAAATATTAATTGTAAGTAGACATTACTATAAGTACTAACAGATATTATTCCCAAATCCCGCCATTTCAGCGAAAAAAATTTTACGCTGAAGCATTTTTGACTGAAGCATTTTTAAATTTCATTTTTTAGGTATGTAATCCTTGGATTGATTCACTTTTTTTGTTCTATTTACAGAGAGAGCAAAAAGTATTCATATAAGGAAATTTTTTATAGAAAAGTGTTATTTGTAGAAAATAAACGTTAATTAGTAATTTTATACAATGAATTCGTTCTGTTCTAATATATACAAATGAGCTTTGCATGTATTTTTAATTTTATAAACTAAATTTCTCGACTGTATGAATACTTTTTGAGCATCCAAACAATGGAACTTTTAATTTTCGCTTATTTTTCAGATGATATATATTTTCTATAATTAATACATATCTTTTTGGTAAATATAATTTTAAGAAACATGTAGTCTATTTTATACTTTATGAATAAATTATTAATTATCCATAAGAAATGATTATCAATTAAATGTCGAATCAATGTCAAATTGCTGTTGAAAACATATTGATTCGATATCAATTCATTTCTCGCTGGATAATATTTATTTTTTAGAAATAAAGTTTTTTTAAAAAATATTTTCTTTGTATGAATACTTTTTGTACTCTCTGTATATTATCTAATTTTTTTGTATATATTTTCTTAGAGCTTTTCGAGAGATCCAAAATAATGGTTTACGAACGATGCGCATATACACTTTCTTAGGCCTTTCTTCCGGAATCGCGGATTCGTCACGTTCCCGTTCGTGCTCAGATTTATCATGCTCTACGCGGATGTCGAAACTTTTAGAGCATAAAGCGTGAACGGCATTGTATATCAGTAGTCGGAAGTAAGTAACGTCGAGAAAGATTCTTTCTCTCTGTCGGCCGATATAAGTAACTATCAGACTGAGAGCACCATATATTACGTAAAAGTGGAACAAATGCCTTAGTTGCTTTTCGCATATTGTGTAAAACAACCGTAAATCTCAATCGCGTGTAAGCCTATACTGCAGTCTATAGCAAACGAAGCTTGTTTGTTGTAAATAAGCGAAAATGCGCTTTATTTTCAGTATATAATGCTCAAGGAAGCGTTAACCTTTCATCAAACGTCAAAGAATGAAATAATTGTTGCTGTTCCATGTATGAATGTATGATTGTATCTCGTTAAGTTGACCCCCAGAAAGTGTAGCGTAAGATTGGATTCTCAGCGAACGATCAAATCGCAAAGAACGAAAGGCATCGTGAGTATTGTTCACGACTTCAACTGTCATGTTCAACATGTAAGAGAAAGATAAGAACGTAGATTTTTTTTCTCTAGAATCATTAAAACCTGAATCGTTTCAGCCTGATTTTTAAAAAAATCTTAAATCTTGTTCAAATTTTAACAAATTTATAAGAAAGCAAATCTTATTTTTATTCGCGTTTTAAATTTAAACTGAGAAAAATGTTACGAAAGTTTAATGGCAATCTACGTCGTCGCGGTTTTTGTCACGTTTTTATTATCTCGTTGCATTGTATCGTACTTATTGTAGTATAAGGAGAACAAAAGTACTCTGGCGCGAGAGAGGAAGCAGTGGCGATTGTTGAAGTGACGGTACACATACGACATTGGATATCGAATTTATTTTCTACGTCGCAAAAGCGAGCACGCATTACGTTTCGCTTTCATATTGCTATGCTGGTTAGTTTATACGAGTCTCTCATCGCGCGGAATGACGAATCCAATCGTGACGACTGTATTAATTCTCGGCTCGGCGGAGATTTCCGTGATCGATTCGTATCTATCTCTTATCGAAAGAAAACGTTTAAACGGAACTCGTCGAGCACTGACGCATTTTCAGCGACACTTGCTTTATCAAACCGATCCGAGCGACACGTCAGACTCGATAACGGGGAAATTGATACAGGCTACTTTAATATGTCTCTATAAATTATTTTACGCCTTTTCTCTATCAACTTTTTTTATTCTGCAGGTAAAAAGAAATTGATAGAGAACGATAAAATTTCTATCAATTTGTATCGTTTTCTATAAGTTTATATTATTTTTTATCATCGATCTCGCGAGCATCACAACTGATCGGATATGAATCCTATCATATTTTATTGAGTTCTATAAAATTTGTACAAGATTCCTATAAGATCTAATTCAAATCAGTGAATTCACTAACCAGATCCATATTCAAAACGGATAGGATTTTTCTATCATTCTCTATCATTCTCAATCTTTTTCTTATCAGAGAATTCTAATATCGTTTGCTAATATCGTAAACTAGATAATCATTTAATCATAAAATATTTTATTGCAAAATAAGCCATTAAAATTTTATCTCCGAATAATTCTAAGATAGCACTGGCATTCTACATTATAAGACACATTTATTATATTACACACGGTGAGAGTTTTTATATAACCGTTCTGTTATTGAATAATTTTTCACTTTTTCACTACCGTGTTTCACAAGGTTCCCGTAAAAAATGTAAAAGTGAAAACAAAATAGAGTTTTTACAAAATTGTTTTTTATTATTCAAAGAGTAAATTCCTTTTTTTATATATATATATATATATATATATATATATACGTCATAACAAAGTTTACGCAAAAATTTTTACCGTTTAAAATTCGATATAGGTACTCATGCATTAACAGAAACTGGGGTTAAAGTAGCTTATAATTTAATTTTTTGGAATAAGACGGTAATTTTAACGCCTAAAGAAGCGTATATGGCTTCACCTTAATGAAACGAATACGATCACCGAAAGTAGCATATGGCAGGTAGGTAATCATGCGTCAACATTAATTGGATAGGTAAGTCAAGCTCGACACTCGAGTAGTCTCCTTCTCCTCTCATACATATAACACGAGCCCTAACTTCAGAATCCTAACGTCTGAACCGTTTCATATAATAATACAGGATGCAATTTCTTTCGATTTTGAAACAAATACTTAATACTATACACAGAGCTTTGTCCAACAGATTTTAAGTCTTACAGAATTTTTTATAATTCGATGTATCGATGACGTAGTCTATTTTGACGAAAAATCAAAGTTGCGATACTGGTCAGTCACTTTATTAAATAAGTAAAGATAATTTCATCAAATTTCCCGAGAATGAAGATATAAAAGGATGGAACGACGAATGAAAGTATCCACGTGATACAAAAGATGAATCCGCCAAGGGAGAGCCTGTAAGCCGTGTAAAGCTTTGATGGAAAACATTTCGAAAAAATATATTTAGTTACACATTCAAAGAATAAAATCGAAATTGAATCAAACGAGTTACAATCATTTGTACAATGACATCGTAACATCATACGTGTAAAGAACGTATGTAAAGAAGCACGAGTGCAAGTAAGAAAGTGGAAAATCTTTCCCAGACACAGCAAGGTGTAACACAATGGGCGCGACAATGGAAATTTAACAAAGGAACGTGCAACCTTCGAGTTATACATACACATGTATTTATACGTAGGGTGACATGTACCAAGTCACCATCATTGCACACACATCCTGTAAATAAGTGCAACTAAAAATTCCATGTGGGAGTGAATGAAACTTGAAATTATTCTCAACATTTTGATTTTATCTTTATTAATTCATTGTGCATTGAAATTGATTATTCTTGTTTAGCTTTCAAATATGTATCAATACATAATATCGTGACTTTTGCAATACACGCGAATAGGTCAAAGCTAGCTCCCTTCAAATCCAAGCTGGTTAAGCGAGGGTAAAAGTGGGTTACTCGAGCAATCTGCATCCTATCGCAGCATTAAAATTAATTAAGCTCAGTTATAGAAGATGAAATTGAAAGCCATTACGCGGCTTTACCCACGGTTTAGCAAATGACAGTGGGATACTGTACGACGGTTTGTTCTCTCCTCAGTAGGAGAGATATAGTGGTCGGTCGCGTGTACTTAGGTATGTATATAGTATACATATGTATCATGTATTGCGTATCAACACACGTTGAAAATGCTCCAGATCATCGTACTCGCACAAAACGTAACATTTCAGGTGTGTGTGTGTGTGTGTGTGTGTGTGTGTGTGTGTGTGTGTGTGTGTGTGTGTGTGTGTGTGTGTGTGTATATAAAGTGTTCTGTCGTCAATCGATCATATCTGATAATAATGAGTCACAACCATCTGGGATCGAGCTCGATTTAACGTTAAAATTTAATGAAAAGTCATCGTGATAATTTTATATGATTAAATATCTTGACAATACTAGAGTTATATCAATACTAGAATTATGTCAACTGTTACGCATGGAACCAATTGGAAAAAGCTGACATTGATGAATAAAATAATATTGATTATACGAGATTGACTTTTTAGAATGCCGATGCTATTTGAATTCAAGTAAATCATTTCACGAAAAAAAAAAAAGAAAAAGAAAAAAGAAAGACATTTTATTCATGCAGAAAATATCATGTTACTTTTGTACAATTCGGAAAACGTTGACCCAGTTGCAAAATCATTGTAAAGAGAACCTTCGTACACTCGTACCTCCATGATGTAAATGTAGGAACACAACTTGTTACTTGAGCAAACGTCCGTATGGATCCTTCAGGTGTGGTCATTAAGTCTGCTTATGACGACGGAAAAATCGCTTGAAATTATCATGAAAAGCTCATGCATCTATATGTGTACGTGTATCGATCGCAGGAAGATCGAAACGCGAACAAAGATGAGATCGAGAAGGAGGCTCAGGTACCTCCTTCTTTAACCGCCTCCTGCAAAAGCAGGATAGAACGTGGAATTGAGCGGAAGTCGCTCGCGACCTTCGTCGCGCTGACTTTTCGTCTCACACGCTCGATACTCGGTGACCAAAGAAAAACCCCGAGATTGTAATCTCGATGAATTTACAAAACACCTAAAAGAGTAATACATATGTATTTACTTGGAAACATGACATTGGAGATGGGACAATTGAAGTAGGATATGTGTGCTCATTGTTACTACTATTAATTTTAACCTCAACTCATTCTTCATCTTTCTAGTTCTAAAAATTAAAAAAAGATAAAGAGTAACTTGAATCGAGATTAAAATTAATCTATACATTGATGGAAACACAAGCATTAATCTTTTATACTAAAAATTACAATGTGAAAGAAAAATTTGAAAAATTCGATAAACTGACGATCTACTTTCTTAGAAAATAAAAAAAAAATCAAAATTTTCTTTTTTTTTTTTTTAAATGAAAGAAATTGAGGACATTTCATGTATCGGAAGAAAAGAATTATCGGGATGAAGTCATCGTGTGTTTGCCGATAAGCGTTCGATATTCGTATACCTTTCCTATAATATACGGAGCACGTTGCGAAAATTAGAATTCAGAATTAAAATTTCATCCATGCAAATTTTTACACATATCGTTGTTTGTAAACATTATTTAACGAGTACATTGTACATCTACCTTTGTACACTTGTGTCTAAATAAATAATTAAAAAAAAATCTTGTTTCCAGATATACGGGATAGATATATCTTTCATTTTCATATTATATTATTATGAGTATTATAATTATATTAGAGTATTATATTAGAGTATTATATTAGAGTATTATAATTATATATAGATACTACAATAATATCATAGGACAAATTTTCTAATCGTATCTTTTTCAGGCGTTATTTTTCAAAAACAAGATGCAAGACTTGTTTGCCGGGCATGTAACGCTGGCTGAGCACGGTGCGGTGTAATTAATGAATTCACGCTAGTCACGGCACAATAGACAAGGTTGCAAAATCTGCGCTATGTCAATTCGTTCGTTATTAAATATTAGATAATATCAACCGTTTGTTAATCGAAGCATTAAATGTTGGACGCAATCCAATCTATCTATCGTGTTATATACGTAAATATTTATTTGAAATCGACTGTTTGAAACTGTTCTAATCCACAACATGTGTGCAAAACTAATTAAAATCTAAGGGGACAATTTCGACTGCTTTCTTATTAATTTCATATCTGAATGATACGTCATCGTATACGGATGTATGTTCTAAAAATGATCTTTATATTTGACTTTAATAATTCTACTTCTTAAGTTTTAATATGTTTAACAAAGCTTCAATGCAATGTTTCATGTTCCGTGAGTAACAACGTTGCATCTTTGTCAATTTGCGAAGCTTGACTTAGGCATTATGGACATGTAAGCTAATTATACTTGTATCATTCTTGCTGAAGAGAACTCCAAAGAGAGTCGAAACCTTCAAAATAAAGAAGACCAATCCAATATCTAGTATTGATTGTTCATTAAATAATTGCGCCATTTATCTTGCTGACTCTCATTAGTCTATTACATTTATCTTTTGGTATTGTTTAACATATTAACTTTTAAGCAATTATCATTCGTGTGTGGACGAGTTTTAAAAGTAAATAGTAATATTATTTATAAATTGGTTTATAAAAGTATATAAATTACACATATTCGCTTTGTCATTTGAGATTTTTCCACGGAAATCCAAATCGTTCAGTCATACGTTACGAGTCATCGCGATATCTTCAAGCTTTGCATTTTTTGAAGTCACGCGACAACCGACAGCAGCACAAATCGACGCAATCTGATATACGTGTATTCTTATACGAGCGAGTGAAATTAAAGCGAAACACTAAGATACTTTTGCAGACGCAAGAGACCTTGAAACGTAGCTTTTCAGCAAATTTTATCTCTACAAACAAACGAGAAGAAAATGGAGACTCGGATAAACTTCATTGTGCTAGAGATGACAAAATTTTTTTATAAGCACTTCGATATTACGTTAATTTGGAACGCTTTCCATTTGATGTTGACAAATCAACACGTTCTGTTACTCATTGAATGCCAAAGAAAGACAGAATGTTGTAACATATTGCGACTAATTACGTTACGAAATAGAGGAAAACACTCGAAATTATTCTATGCCCGATAGACTTGTAAAAAAAATATATTTTCGTCTAGAAAATAAGATTTATCCCTGACGACTCTAATAATTGATAGGAAATAAATTAACAACAGGATGATCGACGAGTTTGAATGTAATCACAATTAGATTCTTCAAAACATGAAACTGTTTACCGTCGTAGTACTCCAAAAAGTAAGCGATATTTGTGGAAATGGAAAGAAATGTTGGATAAGAAAGAAATTTAGATGACTTGAGTGCAGCCTGTAGGTGTCTCGAAAGACGCTCAGCAGATGCACGTAAGAATGGTAGGATGGTAAGACGCGTCGGGCAACTATACGTGCACGCGCCCATAGGCGTGCAAGGGAAGGTGGAGGAAAAAAGGGAGACGATGGATGGCGAGGCAACGAGCTTGTCGCTGTTTTTGAAAGGCAAGGCTCGCGATTCTACAAAGCGTTCTGCGCTCGTGAAAGCAAATGCAAGTATGCGCGCGAGCGAGCGAGCGAGAGAGAGAGAGAGAGAGAGAGAGAGAGAGAGAGAGAGAGAGAGAGAGAGAGAGAGAGAGTGAAGGGAAGCGTTCTCGCCGTGCGTGCGTGCGTGCGTGCGTGCGACTCGCCCCATCGTTACCATCGTTGGACGCTGTCAAAAATCGTTACGGTCCGTGCCCTTCGTCATCGTTCGTCATCCTCCGTCCAAGACGAGCAACTATTCCCTTCCAAAGTCGAATAGAGATTTAAAAAACGTGAATTAAAGGAACGGTCCGCGCCCGCCCTCCGAAGGCTCCGAATCCTCCGACGCGTGATCGATATACTCTTTGTCCGAATAATGGATACGTTGCATGTTTGCGAATTAAACAACCGTGCAAGCGAAGAAGACATTGACGTAGACGTCGTAGGGCCGAGGCATTCGAAATAAGGATCGGCCGATATTGACCGTCATCGTTGCCTGCTCGACGCGGCGCGACTCGACTCGGTTCGGCGTATCGTTCTTACAATTGGCGTCTAGCTGAGGAGGCGCGACCGAATCACGACGTGAGTCTTGAACAAGTCGCAAAAAGAGAAAAAATACGAAGAAGAGTAGTAGCTCGGTAATGCTCCGATCGCTCGGTCCATCACGTTCTCTCTCTCTCTTTCTCTCTCTCTCTCTCTCTCTCTCTCTCTCTCTCTCTCTTTCTTCTCGCACGATCGCGTTCATGTATAAGCATTACTCACTTCATGTTTGCTTGGCCGGTGAGCGTATGCTATGCCTTCATGCAAGCCGTATTCCTGCTTCTACACAATATATCACCGAGCCCATGAAAACACGCGAGATTCGGACAAGATTTGCGGTAGTTCGACATATATAAATAACGAGAATGAGTCTTAACGCGCGGCACTAACACCACCGTGACACCCTGCCGCTGCACATCTGGCCGGCCATATTGCCGTCATTGCCGACGACTCCGAACTCCGAATTCCGACTCCCTACCACCCACCTACACACATACACACACTTATACACGCATACGCTCACGTGTACTATGCAGTGACGGCTACAGTGCGAGATGCGAGGTGCGAGTGCCAACAACACTAACACTGCTAGCAGCGACAGTGGCGACAGTGGCGCCGATGACCCGCACGGAGACCGATCGAGTTACGCAAGAAAGTTTTACAGAGAATTCCGATATCCGTCAGCAGAGGGCGCGACGGAGATCCATTTAAATCTCCGTTCTAAAATCCCTTTAAATCTAGCTCTTTTAAATTTAAATTGCTTCTTTTGTCGTTGACTTCTTTGGCTGTCAGTATCGAAAATATAGTTGACGACATATATCTAACCTATAGATTTTCGGTACTCGCAGCGAATAACAAAACGGAATGAAGCATATCAGTCATAGAACATATAGATAATGACTGATGCAGATTAAGAACATAAGAACGTTATCCGCGTTACCGACATTACGCAATTCTCAGATATTGCGCGATATCATCGACGTCACGAGGACGCGCGATGCCACGCGGTTCGCCGCCTCGTCGCCTGGCGGTGACGGCGTCGCGTGGCCAAGCAAGTACAAGCATCGTAGCTTATAGTCAGTATCAAATTAAACCAGTATCAACTAGCGAGTAGTGTCGCGACGTAAAGCGATGCGCGAATCTTGACGCGTGTCTCTTGATAAGCAAGCCCCTCACGCGAGTTTCAGCGGGTCTGTCTAGCGTGAAAGTATCTAGGGTGAAATCTGCGATCGCATCGCGGCGAGATCGAGCAGCGTGTAGTCCAGGCGAATATCGTCGTGATACGGTTGATGCGACAGCTTTCCTCCCTCGACTCTGACAGACGAGATCGGCGGCAGACGGCAGAAAGCTAGGACGGTAGGACGTCGGCGAGAAACATTCGGCCATTTTGTGATCGCGCGCTGTCGGCGACGTAAACATCGGACTTTCCAATTGTATTGGAAGCGACCTCGCAGGAAGGATCTCGCCGACACGGCTTGCACCGGACTCGTCCGTCTGACATCCTTCCCGCATCCCGCATTATAGACGATTCCAGTCGATCGCCGTGGCACGACACCCGTCTCGTGTCTCGCTAACGCGGTGACGTTTCGCGCCAAATCCCGAGTGGTGTGGTGTGGTGTGGTGTGTGTGTGTGTGTGTGTGTGTGTGTGTGTGTGTGTGTGTGTGTGTG
>NW_017259235.1:774761-775393 GCF_001594045.1 Atta colombica | reverse complement strand
GAGAGAGAGAGAGAGAGAGAGAGAGAGAGAGAGAGAGAGAGAGAGAGAGAGAGAGAGAGTGGTGAGACGCACACCTGGCGCAACACAGACAGTCCTGCTACAGCGCTACAAGCAGCTACAAGAAACAGCTGTCGTCGCGTCGCCAATCGTGAGGCGATGTTGGTGCTACCCACCGATCAGGTAACTGCAGATAACCGGCATCGAGATCGCGGACGATTCGATTAGGAGCGATCGATGAATGATTGTACGTTTCGGAAGTTGGAACTGAAAGTCTGAAACCAACACCGCGCCGCGTCGCGCCGCGCCGCGCCGCGCTGCGCTCCGATTTCCTATTCGAGCTCTCTTGCTTCGATTCGAGTTTTACGCGAGCGAGCGTGCGTGCGTCAGTTATATGTCTCTTGTTTACGTATGACGCGTCATTAGCGGTGACCACGAAATGTTCTTGAGACGCCACGCTGGATCATTTGATCGTTCCTGCTACTTGTCGGAACTACATTTCGTTTCAATTTACAATCGAGTTGCAAAATTGCGCGTTTCAGATCAAACTGACATTCGCGTTTGAGATATGCTTGTCATAAAGTTTGAAATGCACAAGAGTGATGACATTTGTTTTTAAACGATAATTTTGACGA
>NW_017259235.1:767424-774661 GCF_001594045.1 Atta colombica | reverse complement strand
TATATATACATTTTATTATATATTGATATTATATTGACTGATGATGCTGTTCTATTCTTTTCAGAATCGCGCCTTTATGAGAGAGCTTTAATCGTTGCATAAAACTGTGCGCTATGACAAAAACAGCGCGTTCGATGATTATTTGCTAGTGAATACTTTACAATCAAGATTTGAAGATATGTTTTTTATTATTGCAAAGAGGCTTGATGAGTGCACAAAAGCATAAGGAATGGTATTCTATTCGATTCAGCTGGATGTCAGATAAGCTGAAAAATGTCTGGTGATGCAGGATGGAACGCCGTTATTCACCATCCTTCCGACCTAGAATTGCAGAATTGGAATTGGGAAGAAAATGATGGGGAGCAAGAGAAAGAGCTTCCTTCAACCGTTGACATGGATGCCATAAAAGGCGGTGGTAGTTGGGATCCTGCTACTGAACCTAATGGTATCTGCAAAATTGCCACCCATACATTTCTTCCAATAATTTAAATGATATCCCTCGGAATAAATAATTATTTTTTATTATAGGAACAGATTCTGTCGATTCCGAAGAAGACTCCGATTCCGACGACGAAAGCTCTGGTGGAAGCGAAGGTAGTTGCTCCTATTCGGATTCTAATTCAGAATCAGACGACGAAAGTAGCGGCGACGAAGAAGAGGAAAGTGGATCTAATTCAGATTGTTCGTCTGAACATAGTGAACAAACGTTTTCCATTCAAGAAACCAATTTTGAGCCGGTATGACGTGAAAGACAATATTACATTTTCAAATTCGTTATTTCTTTTTGCATTCTATTATTACTGCGACTTTTGTAAAAAGGTAACTTGCCGTGCGTTGCAGGGAGCATTGAAATTGAAAATCACCATGAAAGGTCCAAAGAAGGAAGATTCTGAAAAAATTAAATGTGACAAAAGTAAAAAGACTGTTTCCAAAAAACTCAAGACCAATCATGGAAATAAGGTAATTTTGATAAATAGTTGAAAAATATATAATATATAATTGCTAAGAATTTGAAATTTAAAGATGAGAGTAAAATATATAGTGAAATTTTAATATGCGGAAATTGATTTATTTTTATTTTAATACAATTCCATTCTATATATACAAACATATTTATTATATATATCAATATATATACATAATATAATACACGTATATCGAAACATGTATTATCATTTCTTGCACAATAATAAATAATTATATCAAATGATATAGTCCTCAGAATGTAGCGAAGATTCAGACTCATCTGTTGTGGGCCATGCGGCGTCGCAAAAAGTACAACAACAACAGTCCCAGCATCAACACCACCATCATACGCCGCTGCAAGAAATCAATCAGGAAGATTTAGCAACTGTCTTACCTTCGCAAGTACAAGAGGACGCACCATTTGACGGATTTGAGGATTCGGAGAGCGGTCGACTGGTGTCAAAAGCGATCGAGCGTATGTCACTCGGCGCAGATTCGGACACGAGCGAAAACGGCGATCAGAATCCCGTACCTGTGTACAGTTCCACCTTGTTGCAGCAGTTTGTCGAAAAGACTGCTATGTTGTCGGAACCACGAAAAAGGCGTAGCAAATGCGCCAAAAAGTTGAACAACGACAACGAGTATCCATGCGTATCAAATGTGTCGCCCGATTCTGGCATTCAGTCCGTGGACAATAGTCCACTACACTTGGCGATCAGTCCTGTCAGTCCTCCAGCGCCGACCCAATCTCCGACCCAACCGCCGATTTCCACTAAACCAGCGGTAAATGTCGATCGGGTTCTGTATCCTCCGAAAAGAAAACCTGGCAGACCAGCAAAAACAGTGTCTACTCAGCCACGCGGACCAGGTAGGCCGCGTTTAAAACCGGAAATTGTCGAGAAGATCCAAAAGATCGAGAAGGCAGAAAAGGAAAGAAACGAATCTTTAAAAAGTCTAAAGAATCCTGATTCTCGGTTAACGGAGAAAAAGGCAACTGTAAAGGAATCATCTATAAAGAGCGCTAAGGAAGATACAACGTTAGTTAGGAAACGTGGTAACGCAAAGTCTGTTGCATCAAGGGAAGTGAAAGAGGATGCATCTCCTGCGAATAAAAGAATAAAAGGTAAAACGACAGCGTATCAAAAGAAACGTTACGGTAACTCAGTGAAATCTTCGCAGGAAAAGACTGTTGTCAAAAAGACTGTAGGTTCCCCGATGCGAGTAAAGTGCCTAAGTAGATCAACCGCGAACAAACTCGCGCCACAGTGTGACAATAGAACCGGTCGGAAGGTCAGGCAAGATAAAACATGCGCGCCTAATAAGACCCCGTTGACACGACAGAAGCAAATGTCCTGCGAGCATCAGCTTACCAACGATCAAAAGATGCTAAGCACTAGTAAAAGAACAGGTTCGAAGGAGAATAGAAATAACACGACCGCCGTCGTATCCAGAAAGCTAGCGAAAAAGGTCTCCGCACCTCCTACCACTAGACGTGTTCTGAAGGAGAACAAGTGCAACAAAAAAACTACTGCGGGCTTTGAAACCAATGGTGTAGGTGTGCAGACGTTAATATCGTTGCCAGTTGGCAACATGTTAAAGGCAGAAAATGTGGAGCGAACTTCCAACAAGTACCACAAACCGATGCAGCCAATACAGCACAATTACTGTCACAAGCATCATCATCACAAACATCGTCGGAGACTGCTCGCACCACCGAAAACTCCCATACGCATTGATCCGTATATCATTCAGGAGCTGGAGAAATTAATCGAGGAATTTACGAAGTTGTGCAGTCTGGGCAAAAATAACAACAATAATAACAACAACAACGGCAGCGTTGTCAATCATTCCGAGTTACCGCAAATCTTCCGCGTGAAGAAACTTACGAAGAAGAGAAAAGGCGGCGATATTAGTGCAAATGACGATCAAAAACTGAAGCGACGCTTGAAAAAAGAAAAGGTATTGACGAGCGCCGACTCTAAGAGCAGTGCAAATACTAGCACAAGCTCCAATCCTAACGAGCAGCGATTACCGTTGAAGAAACGCCACTATCACGTGTCGAGTCCGCACAGTTCGCAAAGCTCGAATGCAAGCTGCACGGATGCGAATGCGAACGAATCCAATTCCACGGAAAGTCACATAGAGGAAGCGATCGAAGCTACTATTACGAGATATGGTGGCGGCAGCTCGACATTTTCCATTCACGACGAAGAGGCCATACCAGTGACGCCGAAAAAAAGGCCAAGAGATAATGAAAACACGGCATCCGAGAAACAGGGTAACGATGAAGATAAACCTATCAGCCAAGTAGAGATTCAACCACGACGAAAGAAAAAGATTGTAAAGGATCTTCGTGTCACTGTCACGAAATTATCAGCCGAAAGTCACAGTCTTCTCGACAAGTCCGCGGATAAGAGTTCCAAGATCAGTGCAGAGAAATCTGGTAAATTGGAAAAGACAATGATGTCGGAAAAGTCAACCAAGACCGATAAAACGCAATCAAATGATAAAATGGATATTGAACATGTTCGTATAGAAAAGAATATAAAGGTCGACTCGGAGACGCATGTATCTGAGATGTTCGAGGACAATGAACCTGTGTCCGATTGCAAAATAGCTCAAGTCGGTAGTTTGAATGTGCCAAATCTTGCGAATAATACTGTAGCGATGATACTCACAAAGAAAAAAGTACGAAGACGGAAAGCCATCAATCGCACGGGCTTTCCTACCTTGAAGAAAAAGAAGAAGAAGCTTGTAGATTCTCCCAAAGTAGCCAAGTCAACAGTGATTAACGCTAACGGAGTATGTAAGGATCAGGATATAGTCGAACATACGGAGGATAATAAGGCGTCTTTGACGGAGAGTAAAGCTCAGAATGTTATAGAGAATAGCAAAGGTACAGGGCAAGCTAAGGATGATATGAAGAATTTGGAAAACTCTAGCACGGTGCAGGAGACATTCAGTCGAAATAGTTCGGATGAAGTAATCGAGTCCTGTCCCGGTCAATTGCGAGTTCGTAAGGATCTCGTGGAATCCGACAGCAGCGTACTTTCCGAAAAGCAATATCCGAGTCCGGTAAAATACGAAAAGGTACCGGACTATCGAATCTATGACGAAAATGCCCCGCTGGAGGAAACCCTCGAACGTTACAATCAGAATCAACGTATCGCAGAGTTAAACGAGGAAAACTTGCGAAAATTGGAACGCGCGAACGCTCAGGTAGCAAATGTCAAAATGGAATTATCTGGTTGTTTTAACAATAATCACAAAAGAAGAAGAGGTTCGACCAGTCCTTCCAATTTGTACGGAAGAAGCACAAAGAGATTACGGAGCGCGGGCTACGACACGGAGAGCGAGGCACCGCCTAGTAGCGATGTGGCCAGCGAGGATCAAGAGATTAGCAGGAAATCTGCAGGTCCTGTTCGTAATCGGAAAAAACAGCAAAAGTGGAAGAAGCTATATTTACAGGCCAGTAACATATTTTCAGAGTATAAGAAGGACCTTGAATCTAAAAAACTCACCAATATTGACGCCAAACGAAAACTTATTGTTTGCGCTAATTCAGATGAACATCCTTCAGAGCAATTACCAAATATTATACCGACTGGAAAACTCTTGCGACAAAGAAAAACGCCATTTCAACTACAATATGATTTATTATGGCTGCACGCTCAATCGAGATTGTCTGGTCGAGATTTGGTGCCATCGTGGAATTATAAGTAAATTGAATGTTCTTTTTATTTAATATTATTTATTATTTGAATTAATTTTATTTTAACTAAACCATCATTACAAATTTTACATATTACAAATTTTTACATACTTCTTAAGCATGTACCTGTATAACATTATGAATAATTAAATTACACATACATGTATAGAAATTAAATTTAGTAAAGTGTGTGCGAATGACTTTGCATCTTTCTTGCAGAAAAATTCGAACAAACATTTATTATGACGTTAAACCAACTACTCTCTACGAGGCACAAGCTTGTGAATGTAAACAAGAAAGCGGCTGCGGAGACGATTGTATTAATCGCATGGTATTCAGCGAGTGCTCGCCACAGTTGTGCCCTTGTGGTGACAAGTGTGAAAATCAAAAGATTCAAAAACACGAGTGGTCACCAGGACTACAAAGATTTATGACGGAGGATAAAGGATGGGGAGTAAGGACGCAACAAGCTATCAAATCCGGGGACTTTATTCTCGAGTATGTGGGTGAAGTCGTGTCAGAGAGGGAATTTAAGTCGAGGATGGCAACCAGGTATAATTCGTTTTATCTATACTAAGTATCAAATCAATTTTTTTCATTCTTATTATGATACATTACAAAAAATAAATACATAAAAACATATGTATAACATGTCTAGATACGCCAACGATACGCATCACTACTGTTTGCACTTGGATGGTGGATTAGTAATCGATGGTCATCGCATGGGAGGTGACGGAAGATTTGTGAATCATTCGTGCGAGCCCAATTGCGAGATGCAGAAATGGAGTGTTCTCGGTCTACCACGTATGGCACTATTCGCATCGAGAGATATTAAACCAGGAGAAGAATTAACATACGATTACAATTTCGCGCTTTTTAATCCATCGGAAGGGCAACAATGTAGATGTGGTAGTAATGCCTGTAGAGGTGTTATAGGTAAATTAATAGAAAGAATGAAATGTTTTCGTGATGTATGTCAGATATTTCAGTTATAAATTTACACTGCAGGTGGGAAGAGTCAAAGAGTAGCTCGAAGCGTTCCTTCTGTACCTTCGCAAATGGAGCCTATCGAAAGGAGATCGGTGGGCAGGCCACGGAAAAACATTCGTAAATCGAACGCAGTGCAATCGGCCAATTCCAAGAACATCTGCAAGTCTCGTAAAGTAGGAGATCCAATCTTAACGCATAATACACCACAGTTGAAACCGATGTCTTATCAACAGCGATGCTTTGCGCGCGAGCATCATTGTTTCTTATTGAGAAATCTGGAAAAAGTTCGACGACTTAAATCGGCGTCAGTACAGCAAGTTCAAATACAGAACGGAAAAGCGAAATCCGGTAACACGGTCGTGACGAAAGAAAAGAGTTCGGGAGACTCTAAAGCACAATCCGATGCATTTTTCTCTCAATTAACTGCGCTGACCAACACCAACGCGCGTACTGTACGAACGCGTAGACTCGCACAAGCGCAAGATGATCCGGAGGTACATAAGACTGCAAAATTAGCTACGGTCAGTGAATAGTCCCTTTTATTGATTATAAAAAATGATATTAATAAGGAAGATTTCAATTATTACTACTTTTTTGTATGTAATTGTAAAACATTGTTGTTGTAATATTTTTTTTTACAGGTATTAAAAAATTTGTACACTATTGTTACAACAGCGAATGATGAAAATGGTCAGTTGTTGTGCATTCCTTTCATGACTTTACCTTCCAAAAGGAAATTATCCGATTACTATGAGAAGATTGTAGAACCAATCGATTTAATTACGATAGATCAGTGTATTGGTACAGGTCATTACAAGACTGCGGAACATTTTGATCAGGATATGATAAAACTTTTCGACAACAATGTTAGATTCTTTGGCAGAACATCCGAAGTAGGCATTGCTGCGGCAAGACTACGAAAATTGTATTTGGGAAGTAAACCAGATTTTGTGGATGCTATAACGGAAGCAACAGGTTCTCCGCCATCTCAAGGCTTTTTGCCACCACGTGGATCCACGGCTGGAGAAGAGGATGTGATTAGATGCATTTGCGGATTACATAGGTAAATTAATTATTTACATCGATCATATATATGTAAATAATTGTAATGAAAAGCGGAATTATATATATAGAATCATGCATGAATTAATCTAGATATGTATACCAATAAAGTGATTTCTTTTTTTCTTTTTTGTACATGTGCATAAATCATAAAATATAATTATCTTTTTTTCTTTTTTTTTTTTCTTTCAATATATTTATCAATATTATCTTTATTGATTGTACAGAGATGAAGGTTTGATGATCCAATGTGAACGCTGCCTTGTATGGCAACATTGCGACTGTGTTAAAGCAGATACGACTGTTGAATCTTATCTGTGCGAAAGATGTCAACCTCGTGAAGTTGATTTGGAAATTCCATTAGAAGGTGAGGAGGAAGAAGAAGACAAGAAACATTATGTGACATTAATGCGGGGTGATCTACAATTACGACAAGGTGATACAGTATACGTTTTAAGGGATACTCCTGACAAACACACATATAAAACTATACAGAAGCCCGAT
>NW_017259235.1:766320-767324 GCF_001594045.1 Atta colombica | reverse complement strand
ATAGAACAATAAGATCATGCATAGCATATCCACTGAAAATTTGAACTATAAAAAATTGTTTCATTTATTTAATAGAGGTGAGAGATTTGTGTTTGGACATCATTATCTCAGACCTCACGAAACATATCACGAGCCAACACGAAAGTTCTATGTAAATGAAGTTGTCTGTGCTCCATTATACGAAGCTGTACCTTGTGATCTCGTAGCCGAACGATGTTGGGTGTTAGATCCTCATACTTTTTGTAAAGGTAAAAATTAGCGTTTTATTCCTGTCACTGCAGATATGTAATTACTCTGTAATTTTGTAACAAAAATTTATTTTTTCGTATGCTTTTGAATGAAGGGCGTCCTGTCGGCTCTACTCCTGAACATACTTACGTGTGCGAATATCGTGTTGATCGCGCAGCACGACTTTTTACGAAGGTGGCTAGAACTAGGCATACAGTATGCACGAAACCTTACGCATTTGAAACCTTTCCACAGCGTATAAAACATTATCGTACCTATTTGGTAAGTACGATTATGGTTCGATCAAAATCATTTCAATATTAATGTAATATATATCATGTTTAGTATGGTAATATTTAATGTTCTTTTCAGCCTCATAGTCTCGATGGAATCAAGATGTTTAAAGACAAGAAAAAGAATAATCAGGAAGTGGATGGAAATCAAAAGTTGGAAACCAATGATAGTACAAAGACGCATAACAAAGAACACAAATGTAATAAGACTAGGCGAAAGTCAGGCGAGATCTTAACAGTTGCATCTCCTGCGACATCGTACGCTCAAGTAATTATTATGAAGAATTAAAGGATCATTATTTATATACGATTATTTGTATTTAACATATTTATTATTTTGTAATTTGCAGCTAGAGGAGCAGAGGAAAAAATTGAATCGCATTCTACTGAATCTATTACAGAGAATGCCAAATAAAAAAGATCCGTTAAATCTGTCGTTTCTTTTAGAAAGGAACAGGCGAAACCGGAAAAGGCCCGGTGGAC
>NW_017259235.1:762409-766220 GCF_001594045.1 Atta colombica | reverse complement strand
ATATATATATAAATATAGGCTAATTTAGAGTCACTGCTAATTTCAATCTTAGTCAGATTAATAGACTAATTGATTCCAATCGCGTTCTAAACATGATTCTGCTACGTGAGTCGGGATAATTGTACATCTATCCTTTCCTCTTCCCTCTCCTCATCCTCTATTAATGTAGAAGGTGCACAAGAAAAGTTTTTCCTCTTCATACAACCCGTCCATTGGTGTAATTTGTATCTATATATAGTAGTCCAAATAATATTTAACATAGACAAAATTGTCAAACAATATTTTTTTACATTTTCTTTTTTTAATAGATATCTTATGATAAATGATTAGATCTTAAAGCTCCTGAATAGTCATTACAATCATATTGAATCGTGACGTCAGAAGTGAGAAATGATGCGTTAATTTTTGTTACGTATCACTTGTAAAGACAATTCGAATAAAAAAAAAACGAAATGATGAGATCGCTTTAAAACAATTGCAAAAATGAAGCAAAAGCTATTCTTATCCCTCTCCTTCGACAGTTAGAAAATAATCATAAAAAATGATAAAAGACACATGAAGTACTTTATATTCAATGCCCATGCATAGCCTATTTTCATTTTTACGTATCTTTTATCGCTTACGATTATTTATTGACTGACTCAGGAAAAAATAAGGAAGGATAGCTTTCATTCATTTTTACAATTATTTAAAGCGATCTCATCATTCCGTTTTATTCAAATTATCTTTATTTACAGTATAGCTGTGATGATTGTTCAAGAGCTTTAACGTGTATTTTTCTTATTTAATTTTTAATCATTTAATTGATAAAATAGATACTGTTAATTTATAACAACGTCAAGTCATTGCAAACAATTAATAAGTAAATAGACTTTAAACTAAATAGACTATACTCATTTCATTACGATTAATGAAAGAATAATCCAAGTTAAGGGTTGACAGGAGAGACTGTGGAGATTTTTATCACAAATAAATTTCTTCATTCAAATTACGGCTAAATTGTGAAAATCACGCTGTAATTGAGATAATCAAGCAAATTGTTATTCAGCTTGTTATAGAAAACGATATTTTGATAAAAAAAAAACAAAATAAAAATACGTTCTGATATCTCACTATAATGCAGTTGGGATGCAGATAATCTTATTTATTTTGTTTTAAAGGCTAAATTACAGCTTTAGCAGCGCAAAATATAATAAAATACGAGTTTTACATTGCTGAAGAGCTGAATTTTGTAATTTAGTTTTTAAAACAAAACATTTTCGTTTCATAAAATATGGATTAAAAAAAAGTCTCACGACGACAACTATGAAACAAAATGTGTGTGTGATAGGGTATGAATATACCTGTATTTGTATTGTGAATAAGAAGCAAGTAATCAATTTGGGATTGAGCCTGTCACTTCTATCGACCCTTAAATGTTAAGTGTGATCGATTTTTCCATGAGTTTACTGCATTAATATAATTGCAAATTATATGTGGACTTGTATAGAAAATGTTTGTACATTTTTTTTTTTTTTCATAGTTGAATACATAGATAAATGTACAAATTATACGTTTCGTAGGGTCAAAAGACTAAACATGTCAGCGTGAATGGAAAGAATCAGTCATATGCGAATGTGAATATAAATGTGTGTATTCACGTAATGCTTTATTGCACAGAAGTAATATTCTATTTTTCATAATCTTTCATATATTATATTTGAATTACGTGTAATATACTTTCTTGACGTTATGATTGAATCTTTACTAATGTATTTAATTTATTAACATATTGAATAGTCGAACGCGGTCGGATAGGTCGCAGTGATTCCCAAATTGTACATATGTGTACTCAGGACTTCATATTTATTATTGCATTACACAGTATGATAGATACATGACGATAAATATGTTTGATACATATGAATCTTATTCTTTCTTTTCTCTCGTATATTAAAACTATTATGTATACATTATGTTTATTTTTATAGAAACTTCTAGTATTACGTTTATTTCAACGTAAGACGAAAGTAATATTAAAAGAAATAATGCATTATTCTATATAGATTGGTCTTTTAAAATTGATATAGAATATATTTATTTCATCAGAATACTTTTTTGCAACATTGGGAGTATCAGCAACAAGTATAAACTACTAAATATTTATTATATTGTGTAATTCAAAAATAAAAAAAAAGACTCGAAGCTGGCCTTCTATGTAAGTTAGTGTATCATAGGGATACACGATGCGTGAGCAATTTTTGAAAAAATTTTGAAATAATGCTAATTCAATTCTGCGTTGATTTTATCAAATGAATCGTAATGATATTGAACAGAATGTCATCACTATGCATTTTCCATGACATACAGTTGCATCATTTTACTCGACTATTTTTACAAGATTCTTATTCGTAAGGAATGTGTAAAATGCAACTTATATTTGTTTTCGATATCATATTGATATCGAAAACGACATTGGTATTAAAAAGATCATTGAGTATCACAATTTATTTTAATATATGTAATATATTACGACTTTATACACAATTTATTATCATATTACGAATGTATGCTTTGTGAGATATTTTCAGCGATTTGGAATTGTTTTTGCTAACTATATATATTTGTGCATTAAGATATTGTATGTACATATTGTAAGAGTAATATTCATTTATGTTTATGGACAATTCTGTTTTCAACTATAATGGCATTATAATTAATGGCATTTTCAACTAATAATGACATTAACAACTAGCGGCATTAACAATAGCGGCATGTGTAACAACGATTTTCAATCAGATATCTTTATTGAAGTCATGTTATATATATTAAAATACAGTAAATTATGTTAAACGTTTCGTATCATAATATATGAAAAGAAATATTATATCGTTCATAATTATACGAACAAAGGATTTTTCTATTGTGTATAACTTTATTCATTTTTATTATTAGCAAGATTTAACGAGGCCGACAGAAATATAGTAATGTATCGAACAAAAGAATCATAATATTTTTATGTTCGGCAAAAAATTTTTTTCGAATCTAAAATAACTTTCGTCTTACGTTTATTAAATCCTTTTATTCATGAAGCGACTTTTTTATATTTTATATTATAAGCGATTTTATTTCTGCACATCGTGATTAACCGTCGTTTGAATTGTCATATATTAATGCAATACATTAGCGACATTTTTCTCAACTCATCATTCGTAACAGTAGTCGTGTAATAACTTGTCTCCTGAGTTTGCTTATACATATAATTAACACTATTATAATACATTTAGATATAATCAAAAGAAATCCCTTGAAAAAAACGTTTGTTGCGACGACAGCTTACAAACATGTAGTGCATGTACAGACTATTGTATTCTGATAAACAAAAAATATACATGAAGTTTCCTTACACAAATCTGTCATACATATTTTTGCTTATCTCAATCTGTTCTTGCGAATTTAATAATTTTAATATAAATTTACACACAAGATATTTGTTACGAGTTTGTTTTTTTTTTGGTTTTTGTTTTTGTTTCTTTTTTTTTTTAGTTTAAGTTGCACATTATCTGTAGATATAAAAATACAGATAAAAAGCCAAAATAAATAGAAGAACCCTTTTATTTTTAATTAATGTTTGTACATTTTTGCGTCAACAATCAAGTTTACAGGTTATGCATTAATTTTATTTTGTCATATAGAAAAGAAACTATGCGTGATTATCGTCATTACACGATGCAGCCCGCAATATCGTGGCTTTTTATTCTTCACTTATGGTAACACAGAGGTACTAGCATATGCTACGTGTAGGTTAAATAGAGCTCCTGATTATTTCTTA
>NW_017259235.1:761590-762309 GCF_001594045.1 Atta colombica | reverse complement strand
AAAAAATAGCCCCCCCCCCCCCCTTCCCTCTATCTCTCGTCTCTCCTATTTCTTAATTGTATCTAACTTTAGCGTATCGCTACACTTAATCATTACTTAAATTATTTTCGATTTCACACAGAAGTACTTTAGCTCGGAACATCACACACTGTACAATATGTACGGAGAAAAAAACGAGCTAATGAAACAATCATTCTCTGAATATAAAAAAAAAGATTTTTCCTACGAATGAATAGAATTGAATGAAGAGAAGAAAAGGATTATTTTCCTTGTTCGTAAGATCTCTTTCAAATACTTGCTTTTCCAAACGACATAATTAATAGATTGCAGACGTTTGATGCAAGTTACACTTGTCATTACTAAATCGTATAATATATTTTTATTCAATAATTGTGAATCTGTATGTAAACACGAGCGACTGGTCGTGATTATATTCTCAGAATTGATGTACAGATATATGTATAAATATATATAGATATATATATATATATCATGTATACATATAAAAATATATCATTGATACGGTGCAGCTGAGATAGACATCGTGAGGGTGTAATAAAGAAATCAATTATCCTAGCAGAGGAAGTACGTAGGGTAACAAACGCATTATGAATCAAATATCAATTATAGTAGAAGACAGACACATCAATGTGCACAATTAAATTACAGAAATTACAGAAATTAAATATACAGAAAACGCCGTTTTGTCTCATACAACA
>NW_017259235.1:753203-761490 GCF_001594045.1 Atta colombica | reverse complement strand
TGTCGTGTCGTACAATGAAAAATCTGCATGTATAAAATATGTGTCCAAGAATAATTTATTTGCGCCACAACTTTTTTTTTTTTTATACATTCTCGGTGGTATAGAAAGATACGAATAGGAATAAACAATATACAATATATTTTTTCTTGCACAGTTTTTTCTTTTTCTAACAGGGCACTGCTAAAAGTTTCACTATCAGCGAATTCACTAGTGCAGATTAAAGCTTGTCGCATGCTAATCTGTCGAAACTGTAAAAACATAAGCAATCGATAAAATGACCAATAATAATACATCAAATAGTGTAAACAATTTATACTGGTTTCAGAAACCCTGTTTAGAGTTTAATTGCTTATGCATACATTATTATGTCAATTATTACATGTCAAATTGTACATCAATTTGCACACCACAGTTTTTAATGTGCACAGATACATTCAAGCGAATTCGCTACATCTATTCAATGTATAAATAGATATTTTTCTGCATAATTTCTTTACTTTAAATCTGTACATATTTACACGCGCTTTTGAGATTGTTATCTTTTCTTTTCGACTTTTAATACTACTTGCGTGGTTTTTTTTTGTACCCATACGTAGTATTCTTCCTCTTACCTTTTTTCCTTAGTTTTTAAAGATGCGATAAAAAGTTATATTCTTTCTCGCAAATATTACATTATCGTTAATGCACTTATATTATTAGACCTGTGTTTCCAGTAAGAGAATCGCGAAATTTATTAATATCAATTATATTTCAAAATTGATTTTCTCACATGTACTTGTTGCAATGCAAATTACAAATTTATTCTTTAATGTTTGTAATGTCCTTACGCACAAGATGAAAAAATCGTGCGAATCATTGTCGAAATTAAAAAAAAAACGTAATGCTGCCTGTATCCGCTGTTATGTCGATGTAACATTCTATATGTATATCATTGAAAAAAAAATTCAAACGTTTGTCAAACATATACATATACCGTGATATATATAACGTGTGTGGTATAAATTCTTTCTTTTACTTATGTGAATGAGAGATTGTTGCATGATGGTTGCTGTCGCAGTACTTAATACGGGCGTGCTCGTCCTCGCGCAAAAGTCTGTTATCCCTGTGAGTAACTATATCCTGCGCTCGTAGAAGTCGTTGCAACCATTTCGCTTGTAATCTCCTGCGAATGTATGCGTGTGCAAAATTCATATGCAATTATATGAATAAATGATTCTGGCAACATATTGATTAAATTGAAAATTGAAACTTTTGATTTACAAAAGTAGCATTCTATTATCTGTACCTTACATTTATTTTCCGTTCTTGTAACATTTATGGTGGTGGATTATTGTTTGCTTACAGCCTGGCCGCTAGCTGCGGTAGTCTGCCCACTCTGTTGTTGTTGACCCCAATACTGGTTGTTGTAATACTGTTGATTCCAGCTATTCCAATTACCGTTGCCGTATCCATGTTGATTATATCCTGTCTGACCGTATGTGCCTTGACTATATCCTTTCCAACCGCCTCCCCACTGTTGTTGTCCCCAGCCACTTTGTTGGTTCCAATTTCCTGTAGCTTGACTACCTGACCAATTATCCTGTTGACCCCAACTGGACTGTTGCGATCCTTGATAATTCCCACTGAAATATAAGCACACACATTATGTTTTTATTACAAATCATTTATTGAATCACTCATTCAATTATAAAGAAAACTTTGGATTTAAAAAAATAAGTTACCTCATAGAGCCCCAACCACCTTGCCTAGGTGCAACAGATCGATTTCTGTCATTTCCTGATCTCCTATCAATTCCACCCATTCTTCTGTCTGATCGTGCCATTGCAGATCCACCTCGTCCTCGTAATCTCCATGGAACAGGAGGGGGTCCGTAACCACCAGTGTGCCTCATGTAACCACCTCTTTGCGGTCTCTCTCCTCTCCAACCTCCCATATTAGAACCACGCCAAGAAGAATTGCGACCTCTATCTTGATCTTATCCATAAGCATACAATATAGTAACGTATTATGTAACGTATAATGAATAATGAACAATAATAATAATAAAATATTTACAATTATTTCTTCGATCTCGAGTGTCTCGGTTATTTCGAGAATCACGCGTTTCTTTGATACTCTCAGTCTTATCAAGACGCGGTTGTTTTGTCGGTGGTTGTTGACTGAATCCAGCGTCTTTGCCTTCCTTGTTATATTTCTCAACGAGTTTCTTAGCTTCTTCCTCACCAAGACCGGTCCACTCCACTACATCGAAAAATTCTCCCACCGAAGGTGCAGTGAAATTTGCTATATATGCATTCGTGAATTACACATATCATTACTTGAATAATTTAATCTTAATTACAATCATATGTATTATAAGTATAATGTACCTTTCATTTCCGTAAGATTGGACACTAAAGAATTTCCTTCGATTGTATTGTGCATTGACAAACGTTGATTGTACTCTTTGTCTGTTGGTATAACAACGATCGCTTTCCGCTGATAGCCGCAGAAATTTCGCATTTTACGCCTTTGTACAGAGGAATATATGTTGCTCTTCTGCATATACATTACAGGATTGTTTCAAAAACAATATTTAAATTTCACAATTATTTAAATATCTATGTTCTTTTACAAACATACCTGGTCTAATATATAGTTACGTCTTCTACCACTTGCTACGTTGATCAGTTGATCGAGTGCGCGATTGCATCTGTCAATAATAATTTCTCGCTGACAGATGTTTTGCTCTTTATCTGACAGAGCAACGTCCTGAATAGAAAGGAAACATTGCATTCAGAACAAATACTATCAAACTTGATAATTTTTTATAATTTTATGGATACATACCCCAGTTTTCTCAACCAATTTATGAACTGCTAAAATATTGTATAGTTTATCTGGATGGTCGGCGGCGTGCTTTCTTGCCCAGGTAGTTTTTCCCGCCGCAGGCAAACCACACATCATTATCACCTCGCAATCTGCCTTTCCATTTGGCCTACGTGGACCCGCAATTCTGTCCTTGGATTCGATATTACCCACTAAAATATAGCCTGGGATTTGTTCGCACCATGCCTCCTCTTGGCCAAAATTGCAGACAAACGTACAATTTTTACTCAGAATGTGTGGAAACAATGGTCTATCACCAAGTTCCTCTTTGCAGATACTAAATGCAGATCCAACGTTTTTACCATTTACAGTATAAAACAATTCTATAGTGCTCTCAGGTGTCATATCAAGATAACATCCGACAACGTCATCCTTGCCGAATGGAGAACCATAATCTGTGAACTTCTTGTCAGTACCCTGTTTTCCAGCACTTGTATACGCATAACTTAATTTTTCCTCGCCAAGTTGCATGGATGTAGAGGGTACTGACCAACCAATTCTAAGCATATGCGATTGTTTCTTGTCTTTTGTGATAGTAGGATAGTGTTGTACAATTCTAGCTTCATAATAGACTTTTCCATTTGAAACACCATGAGACGCTCTTGCACCAGCCCACATATCACAGAGATCACCATCATGCATAGGTGTACCAGAGAGAAATCCATCTTTATTAATAATTAAATTTAAATCTGAATCATCTAAAAATAAAAAAGTATTTATAATATCACATATATATTAAAAAAGAATTACTAATCTCAAAAAATACACAAGATTTAATTAAAAAACTTACACCATGATAAAATTACAGTTGACTCGTCAAGATCTGGTTCATCTTCTGATTTCTGTGGCATAGGAGATAGTTGACGGATTTCTGCTGGGCTAGGGGATCTTTTTCTTTTCCTGTCATTGCATTCCATTTGATTTGATTCTCCTGCATCTAATGTTGCTTTTTGCTTTAAAAAAATAGTTTTCAGCTATTTTTATGTTCTTTCACGCAAATAAAAATAAAAATGTACGATTACAAATAAGATTAAATTTACAGAGGCAATGTTACACCCTACATGTTACAACCTACTTATGCTATTTGTAACGAAACATATAGAATATAGAAGTATATAGATTATATACCTGTTTATCTTGTGAGATATTAATAGTATCAATTTTTTCATCTAAATTTTCTACATTAGCTGAAATGTCCATTTTTTTATCTTGCACTGTATAATCATCATGAATAGTCTTTTCTTCGTGCTTTAATTCACATGCCATTTTATCTGCCTGATCAGGTATCATATGTATTGGTTGTTCAACTTCCGGAATGTCTATATTGTCCTTAATATTAGATCCATCTTCTTTATGTTCAACATATTCTTTCTCAATTGAAATTTTATCTTCATCTTTAATCTCTATCTTTTCTTCCAATTTTGTAATATCTTTTGTTTCTTCAGCTAGCTGTTGAACTTTATCAACTTCATCTATACTAGATCCCTTTACTTCATGAGCTTCTTGAATTATAGAAAATTGATCTACACAGGCAATTGTACTAGATTTGTCAGACGGTTCTGTCACAGGTACTTGGAAAGTATTTGCTCGATTACCTTCTAAAATATTAACATGTTTTGCCTCTTCCTCATATTTATCAGATGAATCAATTTTGTTCTGAAGGATATTTGACACATCATCTTCTTGCTCTTCTCTATACTTTTCAGGAGACAATTTTGACATTTCCTGTTGTTGGGTTATGGTTTCTTCATTCATCATTGGTGTCTCATATGCTTTTTCATCGTACTGAGATTTGTTCGGAGTAGATTGTTTTGAAGAATTTGGCGTAGTAGATGCTCTCGATGCGTTTCTCGTGGAAATTTTTGTTGGAGTCGTCACCGAGGAGCTCCTAGATGCTCTATTAGGCGTCCGTGGTGATTGCGATGATCGTGTAGCTTCTACGACTCTCTCTTGTGTCTCTTTCAAAGCAGTATCATCAATATTCTCTGTTTGCAAATCTGAACCACCTGCAAAATAAATTAAAATATATTTTATAATTTTGTATAATCTCATTAGATAGGATGTTAGACAAAAATAAACCTAAAACTAAAAAATCAAATTTTAAACATTAACACAATAAACAAACAAAAAATGCAACACTATATCAGATGACATTTCAATGTAACATGTAAATAAGAGAACATAATTTGAGCACATTAGTCAATTTCATTATCAGCTACTTCTTATAATGCTACATAGTAGTATATAGTAGTCATGATGGTGATGGTGATAACCAGGGCCCCATTGTAATGCATGGTAATGGTATACCATGAGAAATTAGTAGAATAATTGAAATAAGAGCAACGAAGGAAGTACTCGATGATGCACACCAAGTATAACTTACACTCCTGCGCTTCCTCCTCTAGTGCCTTGCGTAGCCGCTCGACGAGCACTGGCTTGTTGCCCTTGGTGTCGAGGCCGCGCTCGCTCAGTGCGGCTCGCAACTCCACCACTTTCAATTTCGACGGATCCATCATACACGCGCGATAAGCCCCGTTAATCAGACAAGCAAATTCATGCACACCTTACGTCTGACGCGTAGAAGAAAATTGGAGAAAATATTCACGAAAGACCCATATACACGCGCCACTGACCCGCGCTCCATACACAATATGGCGGAACAGTCACAAACAGTTGGTTACGTAGCGCGCGCTTTAATTATTGGCTGGCTGCACGGCCGTGTCCGAACCGACGCCGGTTACACAGCCAATCGCAGCCGCTGTTTCAACCGTGATTAACTGTGGCGCATCCGGCGATTGGTTCACTCCAAGGCGGGATGCGTGTCCATTCGCTGATGCATACATACTACACATGCATAAATACATGCACACATTGCTTCTTTTCTGTCAGTTATTAAAGAGCATACCTGCCAATACCTACACACATACATATGTACACACAGTATGTACTTGCTTATTACATTTTACTACACTGCTATTTTTAATGGAAATTTTAGAGAATGATTAAATCATCACATAAAGAAGATCCGCGTTATTATGACGTTTATTGTAATAATTGTAATAATGGTAGCTTAATAATGTCACGACTAAAAAATTTAAATTATTTATTTTCAGTCAATGAGAAGCATTTTTTTTTAGCGCGACGCTTAACGTATAATTCTAATTGGCTGTTGTATTTAGTGCCGTTTTCATGAAATATCGGTATACGTTAGTGTGATCGATAATATATACAGATATTTATCATATGATCGATTGAGTGATTAAATTTTTAAACTCCCGCAATGCAAAGTAATTATGTTCTATACAAAGTTGTATGGAATTTTGCATTCTGTTATAATGCATTCGAATACACTTTATCGCTTTTTATTCCGTAGTGAAATCAAAGAAGCATGAATGCGATTAATATGAACTGGTTAGCTTCAGCAGAAGGAGAATCTTTGATCCATCATTTCTACGTAAATTCTTCTAAAAAAAGGAGATTTTATGGTGCTCTATTTATTTGTGTAACCTTGTTATATAATATATGTACACGGACACATTAATTTTCTTCCCAGTTTATTATTTTCATATATTTTACTAGGTATTCTGGAAAAACCATCGTTGCCTTCTTCCATCGAGGAAGTCACTTACAAGATCTTTATGATAGGTAGGTCTGGTGTTGGAAAGACTTCAGTAATAGCAAGACTCGCAGGTATCTTCGACTCTAATAGTTATACCGAAACCAATGGAATAAGGAAAACAAATATTTACTGGCCTGTAAAAATTTGGGATAAAGTCGTTCTGTTTAAACTGCAATTTTGGGATACCTCGGAAAATAGTATAAAAAAATACAATCATATTTTGCCAGTATGTGTATAAATTCTTTTTTGATAATTATGTGTTCAATTAATTAAACAGATATTAATTAGACAATATCTTTTTTCACTTGCAGGTATGCAAAGATAAAGTTGATGCGGTATGTTCTGTGTTTTCCTTTGACGATGCAGCAAGCTTCAATGATATTCCATACTTGATGAATACAATGATCAATATAAAAGGAAAACCAGCAAATGTAGTCATTGGCACAAAGTAGTTCCATTATTTGATAATTATATTACAAAATGAAAAGAATTCAGATAATCTTGATCTGACTTTTTACAGGTTCAAACCTTGGTCAAGCTCTATGATAGATGAAGCACAAATTAAAGAATTCGAGGATAAGTGGAAAGTTAAAGTGATTAAAATTGATGCCAGCAAATTGTCAGTAAGATCTGAAATATTTGATTGCTCGTATCAATTGAATGTCATTTGTAACATCTTGTGGAATAGAGATAAAGAATTTATATCTAAACTAATGGGACAAGTTTAATAAATACAATCAGATGTATTTTTTCTATGATTTATACAAAAAAAGGACATAAATCAATCATGTAAACAATTTATTAAAACCATATATGTGAATATACGACAAATAAGAGTTTAAAGCCTAAACGATCAAAGCTGGATCTTAGATGCTTAAATAATTTCCATATAAATTTATATATCAAATATGTCGTAATTTGAACTGCTTGCCGAATTAGTTTATCGGACTTATAAACGCAATTAAACTATTATAATAATATCATGAATTAATCTTATCAATCGTATAAATTTATTTAAATCTTAGATTTTGTTTACTATATCCTCAATTACATAGAGTTGCAAGTTTAAACAATCTGTTTTGATATTCTTTAATGGCAATAGATTTTTATTGATCATTTCTACTGCATCATCTTTAATAATCCATGGAAAATCTTCACATTTTGGATTTTCGTTCAGAGTAACATGTGCAGTTTCATATGTTTGAATTTCAATAGAAAAAGTTGAATTGTCTGGAATAGCTCTTAAATATGTATCACATATTGATAATTTTAAGCAAACTGTTTTTAGTGCTTCTTCTGTTTTTAAATAATATGGATCTCTCCTTAAAATAGAAAAGAATAATTAATAAGTAATAAAAATTAGATAATGTATTAATTATCGTTCAACATACTCCATAAATTCTGCCTGTAGTTTAACCATATCAAAGACAAATTTTTCTATTGGTAACTTATTCTTGTTGTAAAAGGTAAGATTGATGGCTTTAATACTGTTTTCATCTTCCTTTATCAATTCTCTGATTGCATTCAGAACATTTGATAAATATTCATTCAATTCTGGATGTTCTGATACATATACCGTAATTCCGTATATCTTTTTCTTAACAAAAATTTCCTTAGGATAGATTTTGCGAAAGAATAATATGTGATTAAACGCTACTTCCAAAAACTCCAAGAGAATGTCAACGCCAACTGCAAGTAAATTTTATTTTCACATGAAACTGCACATATTAATTACTGTAAATAAATTGTATAATATAAAAATAAGTTTGATTGTGAAATTCTACCTATCTTGTCTTGAGA
>NW_017259235.1:747434-753103 GCF_001594045.1 Atta colombica | reverse complement strand
AATATATTCTCTACTCCTATCTCTCTCTTGATTGTCTCACATGTATGGATATTACACCGGAACTTGTTTTCCCACTGGATTGCACTGGATTGTTAGTGATTGCTAGCTAGAGAGATATCCTCTGCGAGGATATGAGGGGAGGGAGGGGAGGGACTTTTCTTTCTGGTGAATAGTAAAATGCGCACTACTGTCCTCTGAAGAAGTGGATGTTAACTACACAACAATGATCACTTTTATGCGATGCTCCTGATGGAAATAAATCGCTGAAGTACTTAACTAAAATCTGTTAAATAATAGAAATATTTAAAATAATAGAGACTTTAACAATTTTAGAGATATATTTCCATGAGGGACACTGCAAAAAAAAAGAATATTGCTGATGTAATTTACATCCTCTTCTAGATGGCAGTAGTGCGCATTTTGCGAGTTACAAGAAAAAGGCCTTTATCTCTCATAATACTATCGTTACTAGAAAAAAATACATTTTATTTACAATATAAACTATACATTTTAAAATACACGTATATTTCGTTATGTTATCATAAATATAAACATCTATTAGGTATGGGAAAAAGTTCGTGGCCTTTTTCCCGCTAGATGGCATCCCGCTAAATGCTCAGCAATCGGCAACTACTAATCGCATCGGCAACACTAGACGTGCGTTTAAAAAGTGACATTTTAACCTTTGTTTTGAGCCGAAAAAGATTGAAATCGGTGAAGTGGATCAAAAGTTATTTTATTTTGAAAATGGAAATAAATAAAGAAAAAATTCGCTACATTTTGCAGTATTACTACGATAAATGCAAGAATGCTGCAGGCTTGTGAAAAAATTTGCGTCATTTATGGTGAAGATACTCTATCAAAATCAGCAGCACGGAAATAGTTCGCTCGCTTTCGTGCTAGAAATTTCGATGTGAAAGATGAACCTCGCTCCGGTTGACCAATCACTGAAAAGTCCGATGAAATCATGGAAAAAGTCGAGCGTGATAAACATGTGAGCACTGTGAAGATTGCCAGAGAACTAGCATCGACCACAAAACAGTTTTAAATTATTTACACAAAGCTGGATACAAAAAGAAGCTCGATGTTTGGGTTCTTCATGAGTTGAGTGTTAGGAACATGATGGACCAAATTAACATTTGTGATGCGCTACTGAAACGGAATGAAATTGAGCCATTTCTGAAGAGAATGATAACTGGTGATGAAAAATGGATCACCTACGACAATCCAATTAGAAAAAGATCGTGGATAAAGAAAGGAGAGAAGGCAAGCAATTGCAAAACCTGGATTGACGAGGAAGGAGATGATGTTATGTGTGTGTGGTGGGATTGGAAGGGAATCGTTCACTATGAGCTGTTATCGTCCAATCAAACAATTAATTCCGAATTCTACTGTGAACAACTGCAGAGATTACAACAAGCAATTGAAAGGAAGCAGCCAGAATTAATCAATAGGAGAGATGTCGTCTTCCATCACGACAACGCTCGACCACACACATCTTTGATGACTCGGCAAAAATTGCGAGAGCTTGGCTGAGAAGTTTTAATGCATCCACCGTATAGTCCTGACATAACATCCTCAGACTATCATTTGTTTAGGTCTCTGCAGAACTCTCTTAATGGTGTAAAGCTAACTTTAAAAGAGGCCTGTGAAAATCACTTGAAGCAGTTTTTCGATCAGAAATCATAGAAGTTCTATCGCGATGGAATTATGGCTCTGCCCCAAAAATGACAAAATATTATATAGAAAATAATGGAGCATATTTGATTTAAATAAATTGATTTCAATACTCTAAGAAAAACACTTTAATTTTACTAAAAAATCGCCACGAACTTTTTCCCATATCCAATATTAATCAAACTTATAATTAGCATAAATTTCGCGAAACATATTGCGACATTTGATTTTTGTTCCAAGTTTTGCACATAACAAAAATATTCCAGACAATTTTCTATGTAAGCTATATATTTCCTCGGGTGGTGGACATAATCTATGATTTATTATAGTTGGCACTAAAACTTGGATCCTGCAATACATAATTATTATATGTATTATAGCCATTATGATATTATAGCCAGAATGGATACAGAAATAGGTTGAACATACTGTTTTGTTACATCTTGACCACCAAAATCATAATACTCGTGATTATTATCAAACACTTGTCCAAGAATCATGACTGCATCCACATGAGCATCCTCCATGATCTGATAATGTAACAATTGTTGTTCAATTAAAACTATATATGTATAAAAAGTTTTTAAAAATTTTTTGAGGTTGCTTAATAGAGAGAGATAAGATACCTTAGACTCATATCCAGTAAGAAATTTCATCTCTCGAGATAATTGTAGTACCTTATTACGATTTCCTTCACTTGCAGCATTAATGATTTCTATATATTTATCCATAAATATTTTGTCATATGTTCTACATGCTCCGAAGTCCAGTAAAATTAACTACAAAGATATATCTGTTAATACGCTTTCATGATTAAATTATAAATACATAATTACGATATAAAAAAAGACCTGTTTTGTATCAAGATTGTAAAAAAAATTGGACCAATTTGGATCAGTCTGCATGTATCGAAATTCGAATAATTCTTTTAGACTCAGACGCATGAGCAGTTCACTTATATGTTTCTTAATTGTAACATCCATATCTATACATTTGTCAACAGGTATACCTTCTATCATCTCTGTTGTAAATACTTGTTTTGTAGAGAGATCGTCTAGAAATTTAATTCATATTATATATAAAAAATTGATTCCGTAGATCTTTTTTTTTTATTTACCTATATCACTTACCTATTACTGTAGGCACATAATATTCCGGATAAGGTATTATTAATTCCTTATATTTTTTTGTACATTCTGCTTCCCTTGTATAATCCACTTCCCATGCCAGTTCCCGTTTCGCAACCTCTACTAGATTATCTATAAACATTCCCTCTGGAAACATATTCCACACCTGCAATGAACACACACATAATATATATAATAAAGTTTACAGTAAAGTTTTTTTAGGGATACACATAATACTGATCTGTGATATTATTACCTTCATTATGCCTACTAAATTTTTAATATCACTCTGAATACCCATAGCCACACCAGGATACTGAATCTTTATCGCTACATTTTGTTTATTCAATAATGTACCATGATGAACTTGTCCTACAATATATAATTATAGAAGAGATCTCTTAATCTCAGTATTATATATAAATATGAAAAGTAATAAATCAATATATACCAATGGATGCTGCAGCAAATGGCTTTTCTTCAAAGAACGCCAATTTATTTCTCCAATTATGTCCAAGTTCATTAGTTAACACTTTCTAGAAGGAATTATACGACACATTAAGAGATTGCTTTTTAATTTATATATTTATATCATTTATATATATTATTAATAATATATATATATATATATATATATATATAATTTATATATTTATATCATTTTGTTACCTCTATTTGCCAAGTTGGCATAAAATCAGCACTTTGTCTGACTCTTTCAAAAACTTTTTGCAATTCAGGACTTATAATAGTATTATCTTGGATGCTTAATATTTGACCAATTTTTAAAGCTGCACCTATATTTTTAATAAACTGATAAAATTTTCATATATGAATATACATAATACAATTGTGTATATCTTACCTCTTACTTTACATAACGTTGAAACTATTCTTTCTGCATTAGCTTTAGTAAGAAACATATTGTCAACTGTATCTCCAATGCTATGCTCCTTTAATCCCAATGTCCTTCGTGTATATTCTGCGGCAGTACCAAGACCAAGACCGATCCCTAAAGTACCAAAACTCACCATTCTTTGCAATCTTGTAGAAGGAACTTTTCTTTCTTTGGCAGTAGGTGATAGCTGTAGAAATTAAATAATGTATTAGTTAAAATGTGAATATAAATACATATAAATCAACTTAATAAAAATAGATACAAAAAATGAAAATTTATTTTTATGATACTTACGCATTGCTTTGGTCTAACTGATAATTTAGCTTTTGGTTTTTCTTTAGAATCCATTTCTATATGTATATTTTCTTTTTCATATGTTTTAATTGTAGAAGAACAAGCAGAGCTTACAATCCTGTTTTTAATCTTTTTCTCGTGTTCTAATTCCAATTTTCTTAAGATTTCTTTATCTTTATCAGAGAATTCTAAGTCAGGTATTTCATCTTTATCTAAATTACTAATAGTCTTGATTTTTTCCTTTATACTCATGTATTTTTTTGTTGTATCATTTTGCATGTCTTTTAAAGACTTTTGAGTTATAGATTTGTCAATATTGCGTTTTGGTAATATGACATCCCCATCAATAGGCAATTCTTTTGGATCTTTTGCAGTATTGTACACATATAACTTGGTTTCTTTCTTGAGGGTATAATCATTATTTTTTATATCAAAAGTTTGATTAGCTGTTACCTTAATATATTGTTTAATACCTTTCTCAACTACACTTATACGTTCAGTTATTTCTTTCAAGTCTTTTATTATCTGTTCCTATAAAAAAAAAGCAATTATAGTAAAAGACAATATATGTATTGTATGTTATACTGACACATTACTTAGATGTTAATCGCAAGACTTACAGGAATTTTACTTGGCTCTGTGTTAGTCAATGTTTTTCCTACAGCTTGTAAACACTTCTCCGGTATATCTTTTAAACTGGAGTGTGTGATTCTATATCTGATTGCATCCTCCTGATATTTTACGAAAGTATTCGTAACTCTTTGTACTCCTTTGAGTACATTAAGTAGATCGGAAATTTTAGATCGAGGCATTTCTGAGACATACGTGAATAATAATGTTTTTTTAACATACTATACTAATAATTTAATATACTAATAGTTTTGATAGAACATTTTAAAATAATGATAATGTGTAAAACTATATGCAGTGTATGAATTCTCTATCTTCGTTTCGTAGAACTGAACATTAAGGTTAGCACAATTTTGTAATGACATAAAATTATAATGATATAAAAAATACGAATTTAGTATTTTAATGTGACACTAAAAATAACTTAATGATGTAGATCATAAAAAATAATTCATCTATAAATAAAACAATTACGAATAAAATCTCTCGTGCATTATTCTATAGACACGTTTCGGTGTACACTATTGTACTACTTACTTATACGTTTTATGTTTTATGATTTCGTAATCTTAACGCGGGTACTTATAACATTGTATTGTACTTTCTTTGATTCCTTTTTTCTTTGATTATCATCTATCGGACGTAATTCAGTAACACTCTTAAAAAATATTTTTCACATCATTATAACACTTACAATTTTTATGTTTACAATTTTTTACAGAGAAATAAGTATCTTATATATTTTTCTTTTATTAACATTTTGTTGGGATGTTCAAAATTTTGTATTCACTTAAAATAAGATGACTAAACAAATTTTAAAAATTGTTTTATTTTCTTTACATACATTTTTCATTCAATTGGCGCTCTTTATGTAGAACTATTTAAGAAAATTTACAGAAATTTCATAAATTCACTAACATTTCTTACGTATGTAATGTCAATAATAATTACGAATTTAACGCGATGTTTTACAATATATTATTGCATATATATATGTATATATATGTATGTATATACACATATATATATATGAATTTTTTAAGAAT
>NW_017259235.1:746923-747360 GCF_001594045.1 Atta colombica | reverse complement strand
ATTTTTTAAGAAAATTATCTCAAGTGCCTATTATTATCTCCTTACATGTAGCTTTATATAATACAAGCTCTACATGAAACCTATATATTTCTTATTTTTATATAGATATTAGATATATATACATGATTATTTTTATCTCTCGTTGTACCTTCATATCTTCATATTCTACAAACATAAAAAAATTTTTTATACATTTAACTCTAATAGCTTTGGGATGGCAACTCTAACAATCTTCTTCCGAAGAAAAGTTAGCATTAATATCTATAGATCTAATGTGACTGTTATTCTATTTCATGAATTGTGAATCTCTCAATAAGTTAAATAATAAATTGATACATATATATTTTTATACCTGTGAAGATGTATTTTCACGATAATTGTCACCCATTTCAAGCGTATGTTAATTATTAACACATACATGAACATTTATATATATA
>NW_017259235.1:737531-746727 GCF_001594045.1 Atta colombica | reverse complement strand
TATATATTAGATTTAGATACAAAACTCCTTGGATACCATAAAACTGATCAGACTTTCATAGGAATATATGTATTGAATTAATCACGAGTTTAAGCACTTTTGATTCTACAAACTGTTAAATATTTTAAAAACCTGATATATATCATGACAAAGTCATCTTCTCCAGTCTTTACGTTATAAGTATAGAAGAAAAGAATGTCGATTTTATATTCGGGCGGGATTAAATGACATTTGGCTGATCTGGAATAAGCGAGGCAAAAAACGAACTAAAGAAGGTCCAAGTAAAGGCAAGAGCGCCTGGACGTTGTTCTTCATTCTCTTCATTGGCATTTGTTCGTGCTTCTGGTTGCACGGTTGGCACTTGAGCGTTTTGCTGTTGCGGCATAGCCTGAGGACCTACTACTTCGTTCTGTAATACTTGATTGTTGTTGTCTGCGCGTCCGTTGTTATTTTCAGCCAATAGGATTGGCTGTACCCTAAAGAACCCACCTTGATATCTATAACGAATACCTTGTGTTACATCTAATAATTTTCAGACAAGTTCAAAAAAAAGCATCAAAGAAACATGTATAGAGAGTATGTACAAGATATCCCGTAAGTTTTTTTCCAAGCGCTTTCGTATAAGTAGAGCGAAAATCAATTAAATCGAAAAGTTTATTATTTTACAATTTTCGCAATAGTTAACAAAATATTAATTATTAAAAACTGTCGAACATTGAAATGATCTTCAATAATTTTTTACTCGTATACTATGAACTTTACAAAAAAATTGTAAGAGACAAGTTTTTTTTTGAAAATCAATATTCAGCGATTTTTAATAATTAATATCTCGTTAATCATTGCGAAAATTGCAAAATGATAGAGGATTTTTCGACTCAATTTAATTCGCTCTATCTATACACTTGGCAAAAACTTACGGGACATCCTGTATACGTAAAAAAGGAATTATGATCTACATTGAGAAAAAAAAATATTAACTTTTAATAAATATTTCTTTGAAAAATGCTAGCAAACAATAAATATTGAGATAAATTTAAAAAATGATAGTTTAATCAAATTAATACTTGTACTATTAGTAATAAATATGTGTTTAGTAAATATATTTAGTAAATATTTCGCTAGAACTATTTGAAGAAATATTAAAATTTGATAAATTTGTTTTTAGTGTATTAAAGAATATGTGTATTAGAGAATTGGGACTTACAAATATATTGCAAATCCCAGAAACGTGACGATGAGGAACCTGAGTGGGGATGAATAGAAATACACTATACCAAATAGAACAACGATTCTAGATAACATGTAGAAGAAGTCCAACCAGTCGCGGTTAAATGCAGCATCCTCGCCTGCACCATTATTTCCTGCATTGACATCGGCTGCATCTTGAGCAACTGGTTGGGGTTGCTCATCACCAACATTGTTATTATTATTGCTCGTGTATGTATGTTGAGCCGTATCACTTGTATTGATATTCATTTGCTGCAGATATGGAATACTGGCTTGCAACTGTACACCTTGCGCTGCCATTCTGAAAATAATCACATTGTAATCACATTTATGCATTTTTTCCTTTACTAAACAGTTGTAAAGGACAGCTTACAATTGCATATACTGTGTAAAATAATGTGTATATGCCTGTTGCAACCAAGCTAACTGTTGACTATTTCGAGGATCAAGATACTGCTGAGATAAGTATTGTTGATGCTGAGCTGCAGTAACATTAGCATTCTCTTGATTTTGATTTTGAATAGTGTTATTTCTGATATGAGTATTTCTTATTGCAGATCCAGCATCTATATTTATTTCAGTTGATTGATTTTGATCCGACGTAGCCTGAGCAGCGCACATCTTTTGTGGAGTACAGACTAGATGAACGGTATACGCTTGATCCTCTGAACCATCGCATTGTCTCAAGACATCCTTCAATTGTGCAGAATCGTTTAATAACTGACCGGAATAGATCAATTTCTGATGTGAACTTTCCTACAAACAACAATAATAATGACTTAGATCACTTGTATATCTTAAACATTTTGTAATACAATACAGGGTACAATAATAAATAATTGTAGCATTAATATTAAAAATTTTAAGATAAATAAAAAGATAAAATAAATAGAAATTTAAAAACTTTTTAGGAATTAAAATACATTTTCATAAAATATATATCGTCCATAATATTAATATATGTATCATGTAATATTATTACAACAACAGGCATATAAATAAATTATATTAATAAAAATGAATAACAATTTAACACAAAGACATCACACCTTTTTAAATCATCAAAAAAGCTCACAAATATATTCATCTAATAATACTAATCTTTCCTTTAAAACATAACTCTTAAAGTCACTTGCAGATTACTGATAATTTTGTAAACAACTCTGGCAGAAAAAAATTTGTACGAAAAAGTACAAAATACTTACATAGATGAAAAAAGATCTTAGAATTCTTAGTTTTTCATAGATATTTGTAATAGGACATAGAGTGAGATTTGTCTTAGAAATTCTTAGTTTTTCATAGAGTTTTCATTCACAGTGAGACATAGAGTGGCATTGTTTGAAGGTGGAGGATTTCTCTTTTTCAAATAAACAATATCATTCTACATCCCACTATGAATATCTATGAAAAACTAATAATTAAGATTGTATCTAATTAGGAAGCATTTAAACATTTCGAATATCATTGTTTAAAGAGATAGTTATCTTTTCGCTTACCTTTAATGGAGCAAAGAGAAAAAAAAAGAAGACAAAATATAAAGAGAAACACACTCTGCTTTCACCGGGCGGAAATAATTACTTTCACGCAACTTACTGGTTTGCTGGGATAGACTTCGGACAGATATTCCTTCAAACGACCAATAGTCCAGCCGAGATCGCATTTAACTATCTGATCTTTGATTTGTTGATTTGGTGCCTTTATTATAAGATTAACGGCGGCGTCTGCCATCCTCTCGGCGTGTCACCAGCTAGTCACAGCCAGCCCGAGGCAACCCGAGGTCAGCTGTTGACGTAGTACGTAACAGCAATTGATAAGCCTAGCCGTTTCGACGTCGTTCAACTCACGACGAAATTGACGATGCCGATCGTTCCCTTCGTCGATTGAAAAAGCGCGTCTCGATCTTTAATTAGGAAAATTCCTGCACGATTTACTCTTGTCACGTTACTTTTTAACAAATTCTGTCGACCGATCGTACCCGACCACCGTCAAATGTCATCTGATATCGCTCAACGTAATCATATATATATATATATACATACATATGTACAAACATTATCGCGACTCACGACATGAAATTGTCAGAATTGCGATTTGGCGATCGTTCATTGGTCCAAGATTACAAACTCCCACTCGTGCACGCCTTATGCAAGAGTTGTGCCGAGTTTTCAAGACTGCTGCGTTCCGAAAAGCACTAAGCGCAAACACTTTCTGCGAGGACAATCTATAATTTAGACGATCTATAATTTCATAAACGTAGTGTAGAATTGTAAGAATTGACCAATCGCACTACAATACGAGGAGAATATTCGATTGTGAATTTTTGCAATTACTATTGCTTACAACAATTACAATTACGCTTTCGCAATTGTAAAATAAGCTTTAAAGCTCAATACGAATCGATGACTGAAAAAGTATAGGACATTTTAATGAACGTGAAAAATCTAATAATTTTTATTTTCAATTCGTAATTTTCGTAACATAGAAATTTGATTTTATGTGGCTTAATTTAAATGCGTTTACGAAATAAATATGGCGGTTTTCAGGAGGGAATTAGGGAGAAATCAAATTTAACGGATTTTCTTTTCTCTCAGCTGCTCTCAGCTGCTTTCAGCAGCTTAGTTGTACAGTGTGTACAAGTGTGTAATATATATGTGAATAAAATGTATGTATTAAAAATATTCTTTTCATTTTATACGTCAAATTAAGATTCTGTGATACAAAGAATTTTACAAAAAAAAAAGGAATATTTTTATTTATGTTACAGGATTCCATCGAAACCTAGACGAAGTGAATCTAGACGATCATCGGTAACTACATATCTATTCATATGACTTATAACTTTTCTAGTTAATTTTTTAAATTAAAGAGTTATCTATTTTAACAATGTATATTATTTTTATTAAAAATTAATAATTCTTAATAAGAATCATGTTGGTAGATTCTTAAACCATGTAAACCACGGCAACCATTGCAAAATGTGAATTTTGATTCTTCATCCAATGAAAACAGTCCAAGTTCATCAAAAAACAAGAGACGAGTTAGTTTTGCGGAGAAAAAACATGTCAAGTGAGTATTTGGTTTTGTAATGCTTGGTTACAATTTGTTATTCAAATCTTTATTTTATTCTGTGCAGAGAATTTTGTCATTCTACTGAACAAGGTACTGTGTGGGATAATACATACGAAGAACAGGATTCTACTTTAAAAGGATCTTTTGTAATTGATCAGAATGCTGAAGGTGAAATGATAGAAAATATACATACCTCTATAATAATGACTGTATATGTATTCGTTCTGAAAATAGTTTATGTTGTCCAAACAATACCTACCTTTAAAATAAAAGAAAATTTATTAAAAAGGACTATAAGCCAAAATAACAAATTTAATATACATAAGATACAAATAAGATGCAAATAAATAAATATAAATAATAAGATACATTAAAAATAAATAAAAATAAGAATATTTCTATCTTAAACTAATATTTTTATTATTATCTTATTATGTACATTAAATTTGTTATTTTGGTAGCTCTTCTTAACATATTTTCTTTTTAATTATTTGAGCCATATTATACATATTATTTATTTTAATAGGTATCTATTTAGTTGATAATCAACTACCACAAGGATCTGTTGCAACAGCCAATGAAGGAAATAATGATACAAACTATAATTTAGGTTTTAGTGCAGTGCATGCACTAAATAAATCTTGCATATCTAATGATTTGGTATCAAGTAATTTGGATACAGAATATATACAGTTGTCTGATGAAGAATCTCAATTTGGACAAATTATAATAACAGATATATCTAAAAGTATAAAGTCAAGCAATATTACAATATATAGAGATTCTGATGAAGAAGACTGTAAAGATAATGTTGCTAAAAAATATCCTTCTGAGTTTTATTCTAATAATGTTGACTCTGAATTAGACAAAACACGTATTCAAGATTTTTCTATGGACCTAACAGCACCAATATGTACATCTTTAGTACCTTCATATTTACACGTTGAAGAAGAAAAGAAACAAGAAGGTAATTTAAGGAAAATAATAATAACATAAATAATTTAAAAACAAATACTACTAAAAATAATCGTGTATCAATGGAATATATTAATTGTAATATGTCAATGAATATTATTATACCGAGGCTGTACCAATATTTGCGGAATCTGTTGTTTCTAATTTAGAAATTTTCGAACAAATTCCAACAATATTACAAAACTGTGAACATATGAAATGAAATGCTACAAATACTCATAACTCTCTATTTCCAACAAATTTACAATCTAATTGTTTCTAGAGACATTTCTGAATATATACCAGATGTAAGATATGCCAATGACTCAATGATATTAACATCTGTAATACAATCATTTACATTTTATTGATGCATGATTATGTAGTAATATTTGTTTTTTAATTATTTATGTTTTCATTACAGATGCCACAGATATATGTCACACAAATAATACAATTCTCGATACTTCAATGGAAATGATTATGGTACCATCTAAAATGAATGAAAAGAAGGTCAATAATGAAATTACAGTCAAAGAAAAAGCTCTGACAAAGGATCAAATTGATAAAACTGAAATTTTTAATGATGTGCTGATGGAAATGACAAAACCTCTAGGTATCACATTGTATTCAAATGTTTGCAATAAGGAAAATATTAGTGTGGATGAACCAATATCTATAGATGATAGAACTATGTTTTTCCATAATGTATCTATGGAAATGACCAAGACAATGTCAACAAGAAACAAACAAGAAATTACTGGTAGAATTATTTATAAATCATCTGAAGAAAATACAGATAATAAAAAGGATATAAATAGATCGGACTGTTTTAATGAAAAAACACTAACATTATGCAAATCTATGGAGTTTACTGAAGATCTCTCAGTTCCCTCGTGTCAAGAGAAAATGTTTCATGCTGCACACGTTGTTCACTCAAATAAAAGTACATGTGAAATTGAAAAAAACGATAAAACTAAATTTTTCAATGATGCATCAATGGAAATAACAAAGTCAGTAAGTGTAGCACCTTTAAACATTGACAAAGCGAATTTAAAAATTGATGAATTAATATCAAAAAATGATAAAACTGTACTCTTCGCTGATGTATCCATAGAAATGACCACAGCGATATCAAGAAAAGAAATTACTCAACCAATTTGTAAATCAATATCTAAAGAGAATACACATGAAGAAAAAGATAGGAATGATTCAATCTACTTTAATGAAGGAACTAAATTATTATATAAATCTATGGAATTTACCGAAGTTGTCCCAATTTCTTTGCACGAGATAACATTTAGTACTACTGATACTACTCACCCTACACAGTCCGTATCATTTTCTCAAACATTGTCAAAAACAATCTCAATACCAGCTGAAAATTCCGCGAGAGTATCATGCCAAACTGATGTAGTTGCAAGTGAAACCATTCAAGATATATCAATGGAAATAACTACTGCAGTACCATCAACATTACATTTTACACAAGATGTGAAAGTAAATGAAACAGAGAATTTAATCATTTCTAAAAATAATGAGTTCCAACATTTAATGACAAATAATAATCTAACAGAATTAAGGGAAGATGTAACAAAAGAAAATTTTACAATTCCAAGGGAAATTGTAGAAGCAGAAAATATTAGACACAATGAATTGTCTAACATTTCCATTACTCAATCTCCACTGAATAATTCATTAAGTACAAACTCAGAAAATGCCAGCGGTAAAAAAAGAATGTCTGATGACAATAAAAAATCATATTCAAAACGAGTTCGCAATTCTTTTATGGAAATTCAGTCTTCTCAAGTTCATTCTTTAAGTGATATACATTCATTTTCTGGCGCTAACTATGTAAATGATTTAAATGATATTGAACAAGAATATAATGATTCTGTAAAGAAAACAATAGATCATACACAGATATCTAACTCAAATCTTAGGAATAGTCTAGACGAGATTAGTAAATATAGTTTTTCAAGAAAAAGTTTGCCACATCTGGAAGATAGTTTTGAAGAGCTACAATCAATTAAACCGCCATCGTTCGTACATTTAGGCAGCGAGGAAGAAAGCTCTTTCCACGAAATTCAACATGAATCATCGACATCGATCATCACTGATATATCAGTAAATAATATTTCTAACCAATTAATAGTAAATAATATAATAGAATTCAACTGTCCAACAAATTCGAAGGAAAATATCGCAAACGATTATTTCACAATTTTAAGAGAAAAAGAGGAATCAATAAATACTGAGAACAATCAAACAGAAGATCGCCACGAAAATACTGTAATGAATAAAGCTGAAAATAATCAGGAAATTGATTGCCAAGCGATAATAAAGACAATTATTAATGACAATCAACTTAATAAATCAAATTATCATACGACAAAGAATATTAATGAGAAAAGCGTACTATCAATGAATACTAAGGTTGAGAAAATTGTAATAATACAAGATCTTAATTATTCGACATCATTAATTATCAAAGAAATTGAAGTAACTGATAAAATCTGAATATTGCCCTTGCTCTTTAATATTATTCTGCAATCTTGCTTTTTTTTTTTTTTTTCCGAATATATTTTTTATTTTGATCTTCTACTTGATCATCAGCTATTTCAATTTTTTGCTAATTAATCACATGAAATGATTAAGATCTTGTACTGTTACAGGAAACAAAAAAACGTGATTATCTCGAAGAAGTAATAATTGAAGATCAAATAAAGCCCAAAAAATATAGAATAAATTTAAATAATGAAGTGAAACAACAAAATATGAGACAGAAAGACAAATGTGCAACAGAAGGACTCGTAACAACACATAATGTTAGCACAATTAACGAAGATCCATTTGTAACATTATTGCAAAAATTAGAAACGTATGCCGCAGGGTACATATATATTTTTAGTATATTTTACTATTAGAAAGGAATTAAAGAGATCTAATAAATTATTTTGTTGTAGGGACGATGTTATTTGGAACATATATTATAATAATATTAACAGGAAAATGATCGTTTTTGGTTTCATAGCAAATTCATTATTGATAGCGACATTTTTATCATATGATTTTAATGACTCCGAGAAAAATTTGATTAAAGAAATCAAAATTATTTCCCGCCTTGCAGGTAATTATACAAATATCAGTTTAATAATAAAGTTATGAGATTAATTTATTTTTTTTATAGATGATTCAGGAGTATTCTCAAAGATAGTTTACAAATTAATTCTGGAGAAAGTAAACGCGGAATTACTTACAAGTTCGTATAGAACTCATCAGGACATCCTTCCGATGTTAAATTTTATTTCAGAAGATGTAAAACTAACTATGGATTTCAAGTTTGATTTGAGGCGTTTGGATGATTTAAATTTAATGGAGATTACTAATGACGAGTAATAATTTACATCAAATTATATCATACTGTTACATTATATACTATTATTTAAAATATAATCAATACATACATGTGCACCGATTTGACGAAATTGTGATAATCTATTTATTTCAGAATTTCATTTATATCTCGAAGCAAACGGTTGGACATTATACTGGAAGTCACGATTAAAATTAAACGATTTGATAAACTCACTCCAAATGATATCAACTGTTATTGTATACTAGGTAGAATAAAGTAAGTTTAGATAGCTTGAATAATTATTTGAAAATTCGATATTATTTTTTTCTGTTTTTTTTTATAGGGAAACAGACATTAAAAAATTAATTAAAAATGTAAAAAGAGATCACAAATTTTTACGGAGATATATGAATGATGTTAAGGATTATATCGATATAATGGAAGAAACTTTTAAATAATTTAATGATTGAAAATAAAAAGATTTCCGATTGATCTTCTAAAATATCAGTGATTTTTTCACAATAAAAGTAAGTTAGAAATGTAATAAATAAATTTGTTAATATTTTGAATAATCGTGCAATCATTCAC
>NW_017259235.1:730114-737431 GCF_001594045.1 Atta colombica | reverse complement strand
CTTTCTATATATATATATATATATCATAATTTGACTTAAAAATTCCTTGACCAATCAAATTTTTTATGAAAATTTCTTTGTATAAACTTTAATGATGTAATGTATGCTCTCATGCTTCTTGTATTTTATAGCATAATTGCATCGTGAGCAAATTAAATTGTAAAACACAAAAGTCAATCAACTTTCAGTACAGCTGGTTCAAAGAACTTTTTATGCAAGTACACAAGCAATGGATAGTATATCGAAACGATCGTCTTTCATGGAATTACAACATTACACGATTTTTCGTCGCGATTTTGAAAAACGCTGTTCACGATTAAGTATTAGTAATGGACTTTATAATCGAGGAATTTATTGCAAACCGACTTTATTATAGTTATCACTTCACTTTGATCTTTCGCGCGCGCGTGTATCGATTAATATTTCTTTAAAATTAATTACATTTTGTTATTATCTTAATATCTAGTTATTATCTCTCTCTCAAATTAATCTTTTTTATAAAAACACGATATTAAAAATAAGATAATGCTAATTTATAAAAATGGTATAAAATGTGATCTGACTTGGATATCAATTTTTTAAAATATCTACTAAATTAATTATCTCTATTAAATTCTTATATGAGAATATTTTTTTTCAGCGTTTTATGCAATGAAATTTAACTGCTTTAATTTCACTGCTATCATGAGTTATTTTTCTTTATGTAAGGAACTTTCGCTATTTTCATCAAAGTCAATTAAGAAAATTCTTATAAAATTATGAGAATAATTTCGCAATAAATAAATTTTTACACTAATTTTTAAATGCGATATTCGATTTCTGGTGTATTATAAACATCTCGAGCTTGTTAAAGAAGTTCGACTTTCTTTCACCGCGACTGTGCCAGTCTCTTGTTGCAGCGTGGGCGTAGAGGCCCGGTTTTACGTGATTTCGTAACGACGATGGCAAACAGATTTCCAGTATCAAAAGACATTTCGTGAGGATCCTGAAGACCTTCAGAGTCCCCTACTATCCCACCTACTCTCTCTTTTTTTTTTTCTCTTGCCGGCTTCTACTTCATCTTCTCTCGAGTTCTCATGCATACGAAAATAACGTATGTAAAGATCATTTGGCGCTACTTTTTACAGTGCGTGGATTAAATAATTCAAGAGAAAGATTGTCACTTCGTGGAAGTGGAAAAAATATGACCCACAAAGTTGTTTCCTTGTTAGATGAATTAAAAAGATTAAGATTTTCTTAATTTTCTTCTTATTTGATAAATCAATTAGTTTTTCAATATTCTTAGAATGTGAGGTAGAGTTTTTGATATTCCAAAGATCAAGATTTTCAAAATTTTGTTTAGATTTAAAAAAATACATCGATTCCTCTATTTGCTTTTTCTATTCGCTCCTCTTTTTTTCACACGATATATCATCGACATTGTCATTCTCGTTCTTTTCGTTGTCGTCAATCGTGACGATACCTGCTCCAGCTCCGGTGGAGTCAGTACGGAAAGCGCGACTATGGCAAGTGGGCGTAAGAGCTGGGAGAGAGAACGTCGTCCTGTGTTCCATACATGGCTATGCTATGTGGAAACTAAGAGACACAGAGACGGACGGACCGACATGGACCGGGGGAGTCCCCACCGTGTGGATGGTGGAGGCGACGCGACGGTTTCTCGTCTCTCGAAGCGGTTGCCGAGCATGCTCTTGACGCATAGTGCTTCGAAGCACACATATCGTACGATCATCCTACTTACTATTATTCGCGCGTTCATGTCACCACGCTCAAGTTTCCTTCGAACATGCGATACCAATTTTCCATATGATTCGACAAAATATCCGACGAATTATATATATGTGTGACAGTGTATATCCTGGTGAACGCATTTCAAACGTCATCGTTTGATGACGTTGATGAATGCTGAGATCGTCAACTTTGTGCTATAAGAAGCGATTCCTCTGCAAGACTTGTGATGTACAACAATTATGCGGCGATATCGCGAGGGATAAGGTACTGAAGAGTCGAAATATTGCCAAACGCGACAGCCTAGGATATATAAGCAGGAAGAATTCGCAGACTCTTGAAGAAGGGATATGGTGACGAAAAACGTCTTAGGATCCTTGAAGATTATTCTTCATTAATATAGCACGATGCACTCGCCGCAAACACTTGACCGGCGTGGGTGCTACTGGATTTCTCCTCCGCTTTAAGACCGAGGTCAAGTGTGGGAGGGTGCAAGGGTTGGCAACACGTTCGAGGAGATTGACATATTATATATTAGAGGTACGTACTCTCTCTTTAGCGTTCTCTAACTATAATATAGTCGTAGAATATACATCTCTCTTTCCTGCGTGTATACAAGAATATTTTTATTTAAGTATGTTTACTTTTCTTTCTATAAAATAGACATACCTTTTATATTTTATATCCTTATGGGCTGTTAGACGCAATGCGAAAGAACATACAAATATTTGCAATATAAATACAGTTTTTGTACAAGAGCGAAACTTCTACGATACATATATTTATGTCCAAAAAAAATAATAATAATAAATTCATCTTTTCGCGAATTTTCTTTTATGGCTTCTTTTCTTCTACTCTTTTTCTGTCAAGGGAAATTCTTCTTTCAAATTTATCAAGATTCTCCATCATCTTCGTAGGATGTTGATACATCAATACTTCTTTCATAATTTCCATCGGATTTAATGGATTGGATTTAAGAGTAATTCTTCGATGTACCGATAACACCTTCTCCACAGCTTGTCGGATAAAATCCAGAGGAACCCCAATAGACATTTTGGCTAAACAGGAGACATCGATATTGCGATCAACGCCGTGATATTTCATTAATAGATTCTTATAGAACATGTAAAGTGTGTTGTAATCGGTAGTGGGTATCCTTATAAATTTATCGTGGAACTTGATGAAAGCGGCTGTCGCCTTATGAGGTTCTTCAGATAGCGAGAGAAATAATATCTGTTGAAAATGAATTTGTCATATTAATAATTAACATGATGAAAATCAGATTTTATTTATGTATCCTGAATATTCTTTCATTTGTATAATATTTTAACAATCTCATAATTGTTATATTTTAATTCAATCTTACACAAATTGAAAGTCGAGATAAAATATCTACTTTTCAAGTATCAATTTACCTCTTGTAATATTACGCCAGTGAGTAACAGTATCTGTCCGGAATTTTTAACACTCTAAATCCTACGTTAACTCGCCACCACCTACGTCCTCATACGGCAACCATATATACAGGTAGGAGGTGTTTCATTGATGAGCAACCTCGAGCGACCGAGATGAAAGATTTGAACGGCACAGGAGAAAGAGAGAGTTCAGTATATGTGGACTCGTCCGAGGTGGCGGCGATTCATTCATATTGAAGAAAGATTTCAAACAGGAATAACAAGAATTTTACAAAGTGGGCGTTGCTCGATTGCATATATGTTTTGATATAGTCCTCCAATTTAGGAGTGTCACTCCGCGTTCTCATAATATATATATTTTTCTCATAATATATATATATTTTTTTCTAATATCTAAAGATCTTTAACTTTATAGCGCAAAGCGCAAGCTGAGAGTACAATATTGACAGAGCAGTTGTGTTATTGCAGATAATTAATAAAAAGTAAATCAGACAGAATAAAAAGAAGAGAGTGAAAGAAAATTACTAAGAGAGTGAAAGAAAATTATTTGCCAATTTCTTTGTAGCTTTACCTGGTCACCTGGCTTAATGCCTCTCATTAGTCTAACAAAATGCTTGGTGAATCGCTTGGGTTGAAGATACTTCTCTTGTAGTGGAACTTTTTTCAGCCATGGTTTTTCGCCAGCATCGAGAAATATGATGGAAGGTGCATAAAAACGGGCCACTTTAGAAATCATATTCATGAGTCTGCGTTGGTTTTCCTGGCCTATATATTTATCAGCTAAAACAGACACTGATACGTCGAAAAGTAATGCGCCAATCTAGGAAAGTTCAAAGAGATCATAAATACATAGACGAGAGAAATATTAATACAGTCTACTTTAATTTATGATATTATCAATGTATCATTACAAAGAATTAAAAAACTATTGTATATCGTATTATATATGTATATAACACATTTTGAATATCTTTGAATGATTAACGGGAAAATACATAATCGAGACAAAGATCACCTCTGAGCAGATAACATTGGCAAGCGAGGTCTTTCCAGCTTCTGGTAATCCATAGATGCACACAGAACGCACGAGCGGTGCAAGTCGATGTGTCTCCTTGGAAATTAAAGGCAATATGCAATATTCTACGACGAGCTGCTTTACTTCTCCGAGTCGATGCTTGTGATCCCGGAGCTCGCGACGTGCCTCGTAATTTTGATAGGATAGATCACCAAACCAATCACGTAAAAAAATAGTTTGGTAATTCCTAATGATTTTAGCTTGTAAAAGCTCGCTAAAGAGATCTTCGATGGGCACATCCTTCAAAATGTCTTTTTTCTTTCTAATTCTGTCGATCTTTTCTGTCATAACAATTAATCAAAATTTTTTTTTAGATAATAAGTGCAAAAGTTTTAATTATTAAGTTGATATCGATTACTTTTATCCATTTTATCCATTGGAATCGTAAATTTCTGCTCGTCGTATTCATGATCTTTCAATAATGCTTTGTTTAATAAACGCAGTTCGGCCCTCATCAATTCATCTACTATCTCCCTCATTTCAAGCTGCAACTCATAACAAAGTTTTTCAGTGATTAAATCCATATATTCTTGTTCCAAATAAGTTTCGTCACGAAAGCTCCAATTTCGAATAAAATCGTTGTTTGCTTCCTTTAAGCAGGATAAATTATTTGTTTGCGGCATTTTCCAATCAACATCTTTGGCCTTGATAGGTTCAGGTTTGGGAAGTCTCCTCCTTCTTTCCTTGGCTTTTTTCTCCTTTTCTAATTTTTCTATTAAATATTCCTCTGGCGTCAAGGTCTGTCCGGTTACGATCAGTACACTGCCACCCAAATTCGCAGCTGGAAACACGTCGTAATGTCCTAATGCGTTGTACCAAACGACAAACCATTCATGAATTTCGTCAGTGATATCCTCCATTAATCCTGGACCTCTGATTTTCAGGAGCTTTTGGGAATTAATTGTTTTTTAATCTTATATACTTATTATTTTTTAACTTATTATCTTTCTCTTGCATCTTTTTTTCTTTCACAATAATGCAATGTAAATCACGAATTCTGTTTGAAAAATTTACCTTTGTACGTTCATCATTGATTGCCTTCTTCGTACGTAAATCGAACATGGGTATCAGAGCACGTCGTCGCTGAAAGTTGTCATCGTCCTTTGCGATTATCTTGTTGCATTGCCAGCTTGGTACCGTCATACCCAAAGTTTCTTCGAGACGTGCAATTCGTTTTTTCATAGCTTTTCTAGCGACATAACGCCGCCATGCACGTTGTATCGTCACTGCTGATTTGATGTATTTGATGCGATCTATTTTTTTCGGTATTATCTCTCCGGATCTCACTTTGTTGTTGTAATCGTATATACGTTTCACTGAAAAATTAGCATCAATCATAATTAATAGGCAAACGTAATAATAAATATTATAATAGATATATTGTATTCAATACCATTTTCTTTCATATGAGAATGTCCCACTTGAAAAATTTTATTCTAATGAAATTATTTATTTTTTTTTTGCGAATACCATCTGCACCGTGGATGCGTCCCTTTCTGGCTCTCTCATGACTTTGTATCAATAACATTGCGTTATGCATAGTTTTTTCAGCAACAAGTTTCGCTTCTCGGGCGGCTTTTTCCAATGGTGATTCGCGGATTAATTCTACTTCCGATGGTGGTACGACGCGTTTTCGTCGAGCAGGACGTCTCTTCAATGTCTCATCTTCCACCTCGGGCGGACTCTCAATCTGTGAAAGACGGCGTTCTGTCATCGGTGGTTCTAGATGGTTAAATTTCAAAAATGTATTTAAACTTTTAAATTAAATTTTTAAACATAAATTGTTGTATTAATTACTTCAACATTTTAATAAAATTGTATTAGCAATTAAAAAAAAACGAATGAATCGATTGCAAACCTTTGTGAACACTCTCCACCAACTCTTGAATAAACTTTCTGCGTTCCTCTACACGTTCTCGACCAGACACTGATGCAAATAGTTCGATGTCATCAGGCGTGAATTTTATTTGATTCAAAATATCGTCAGGCCATCTGTGTGTAGACAATATTTCTTTATAAATTAAAGCACATAAATTGATGAGCAACGAAAAACGTACTGATAATCTGTATTATCCAGCTGCACAATTTTCTTTTTGTATTCTAGCATACGACCGATGGCACAATCTAACATCTTCTTAATTAATTCTCGTTTCTGCGTCTGAACCATTTGATCGTAACACATGAGGAGTCTTCTTACAATATTACGATATCTATACAAATATTAATTTAAATGATTAATGATTTCATGAGAAAGGATTAATAGCATATCGTGTATTATTTATATCATAGTTAAATTAATAAAATAATTAAATTTTTTATTATATACACATATACGAGATGTTTTTATAAAATTAATTCGAACATGTACCTCAAATATATAGGTAACGCAGAATTTAAAGCAGCTCTTTTTTTTAACGGTGCGCTCTTTTGCAATTCTCTTTCGAGTTCTAACAGTTTTTCTAGGTCGCTTCTCGTGATAAGCCATAAGTCGTTGTAATAAACGTAAGACATTGAATTTAAATATGCTTTTCATTGATATTGTAGAATTTTATTATTTATCCTTGAGAAATTTGGAACTTAAGTCATTTCTAAACCATGGTTAGTGACCGACGTTTTAAGAATGAATTTGTGTGCGTTAACTAAAAACAAAATCGAAATATTTTATTTTGCAGTATTACTTATTATCAGAAAAAGAAATCTTTTTCTATATATGATAAATAATCATAAACTCAATATACCTATCAAACATCTCTTTTCAGAATGCCGAAATTATTTCGAGACCTACTCGTCTTAACATTGATAATGACAGCGTCATGTCTCGACGCAACAGAGGACAATGTCACAACGACAATGGAGTCGATTACATTGATGGCAATATCGACAGCTACATTCATAAAGACGACCACCGAAGAAAATGCATTGTTGCCGTCGGCGACTATGACAACGCAAGACAATGGCATTTCGAAAAATCTATCCCACGTATCACCATCACCATCGCCGTCGCCGTCATCTTTCTCTGACACTGTGTGGAAATGTCCAAATATCATAAAAGCAGGCGTAGAATGTTCTTGTGACTTTCCACATACACTCAGATGTGCCGGT
>NW_017259235.1:729192-730014 GCF_001594045.1 Atta colombica | reverse complement strand
TAATTTATCCTAACTGGCGAAATTAATTAGTTTCAAAATAATTATAAATTTTCGAGAAAAATAAAAAAAAATACAAAAAGATGAATCATAAACTCAATCTCTAACATGTATATGCGCTTCACACGCAATCAAGATCGACTTATATATTTACTCTTTAAATAATGATCAAGAAAGTGTGAGTATAGACTCCCAATGAAATATAAGTTGTATACAATATTATTATTCAAGAGTCCAAAGTTGTATCTTCTCTTTTTATCTCTTTCCTTTTTTTTGGTTGCTTGATCTCTCTTATTTCATATTACTCGATAGCATCTGTTGTTTTATATATTAGCACAGAGTCCTATCAGTTATGTTTATTAATATTGCTTTAAATACTTTTTTAATAAATCTATAGAAAAAATACAAAATCAAAAGATATAGTGATATCAATTTTGAAATAAACAACAAAAAGAATAATAAAATTATTTTTATGTTTCTATTACTCCTCTTAGACTATCAGCGAACATTTGAAACATAGTCAACCGGACACAATATCATTGCTGGATGTGACTGTGACAGGAATTTCTGAGTTACCGGCACATTTCCTCGAAGATGTCGCACTTCATGGATTAGTTGTCTCCACCGGAGAGTTGCGATATGTTCATGATAACGCATTTACAGCTCTGGCGCGACCATTACAAGCGCTAGGACTGCCCAGCAATCTTCTAGCTTCAGTTCCCACAATCGCACTATCACATCTAATCGGTCTAGACCGATTGGATCTATCTCATAATAAATTAAAAACATTAGAAGCGGATTCATTCAAGGTATGATTAATTACGA
>NW_017259235.1:726603-729092 GCF_001594045.1 Atta colombica | reverse complement strand
TATATATATATATATGAATTCTTTTTGTAAGAGAACAATTTATGAAAAATAATTTTAAGGAGATTGATTATAAAGAGTAATAAAATATTCTGTTTCAGGGACTGTCAAATTTGACTTATCTAGACTTGTGTGACAATCTTCTGTCACAATTGTCGCCGCAGGTTTTTTTAACATTGCCGGCATTACGTTCGCTAAGAATGCGTGGAAATCGCCTGAGTGTTTCCGCCTTGTCCGCGTTGAGAGGTTTGAAGCGCTTAGAAGAACTAGATCTTTCGAACAATTTATTGCTGGGTCCGATGGGTCCCAATCTATTACCACAAATGCCCAAATTACATTTCCTTACAATCTCAGAAAACAGTCTCGTCAATGTCCAACAAGGAGCTCTCATGGGGCTTAGAAATCTTACTTATCTCAGTTTGAGTCATAATCAAGTGAGTGTATTCGTTTAAAAATTAAGTTTATAAGTTAGAGAAATGTCATTTAAAAGAATATAAAAAAATTAATTACATCAAAATTATTTTATTTAAATTATTAAATGTTGATTTGCAGATTGATGTATTAGAGGATCATTCGTTTAAGTACCTATCAACTTTAACACGACTGGACCTGGCGAACAACCGTATCGTCGCCGTGTCTAGTGCTTCCTTGGCTCATTTAGAAAAATTAATGTATTTAGATTTAACGCACAATTTTCTGCGTGCGTTGACGGCCGATTTGGTGGTACCATTGAAAAGTTTACAAGATCTACGATTAGATGACAATGACATCACAATTGTAGCTAACGATGTGCTAACATCAAAGCTGCGCCTCAAGAAGCTCTCCCTCGCCGACAATCCGTTAAATTGTGATTGTACCTTGCTGGAGTTTGCTAATTGGCTGGCAAACTCCAGCCTAACAGAAGAGGATAAGTCATCGGCAGTGTGCGCGACACCACCTGCCTTGGAGAATGGTATCCTAATGCAAGTACCGCCGGGTAGTCTACTTTGTGGCGAGCCCACACCACCCATGATGACCCGGGAATCACATCCGGCAGGTGCACAACTAAGTCTCAAAGAATTTCACTACGATGAATCAACCGGTATCAATTTATTGTGGCATGTGGAGCAGTGCGCTGACCGTTATACTTGTGATTCGCTTATCGTCTACGAAACAATTGACGATAACGAGATTCAAACAGAGTCCAGCCCACTACATTGTGATTCCCGGACGATGCGAGATCCTTGCATCTTACCGGTCACCATACCGGCCTCTCTACATCTACAATTACATCACAAATATCGTTATTGTGTAGTTTTATTGATACCCAACGTTTATAACGATGTATCCCTTGGTCTAGGTTGTAGCGATGTCATCGTTTTAGAAAAGACTCAGCAGCGAATAGCGACGGAAGATCAATACACAAAAGAAGGAAATTCTCGTTCTCCAATATCTACGCAAATATCTCCCTATTCACGGATCACTGATGTTCACGTAAATGTATCTGATGATAAAAGCTATTTGCACATCGATGTAATTCTTTCTAAAACAAAAGACACGATTATTGATTCATCATCAACTTGTCAATTATCAATTTTCGTGTTCAACGAGATCTCTGTAGTACATCGACAGAGACTCAATTGTAGCTCCGCATCCATCATCGATGTGGATGTGTCATTGCCGGGTTATTACAGAGTGTGCGCCAGTTTGGATGAACTCACCAATATTATTGTGATGTCTGATAACTTGGTAGACAATCGCGAGAGGTTCCGTTGCGTTGAATTAGTCGAGCAGAGTTACAGCAGGCGAAACGTTGAGATATTCATTATTATGGCCGTGATTGCTGCTACCGGTGTTCTCCTTGTTCTCCTTGCCATACTCGGCAGAAATCTTGTAAGGCGTCTGCGACATCCAAGGATTCAGGCTCAATGCTTTTTGCCAGCCCAAGAGTTTGAAATTACTCACAAAGCTCATTATATTAAACTCCTAGCGACGACGAAAGTTTAACAAGGAATTGGTCACGAATTCAAGATTCCGAATTTAAGAATTCAGAAATAGAGATATAGAAGCAAAACTGGCACATTTTCTCTTTCTCTCTAACGAAATATTAAATTAAGTATGTAATTTTATTCTACACTTTACAAACTACATTATTTCTATAAACAAGAATTACATATAGCAAAAATTAACTTTAGTGTACTTGGTTATAAATGTTTATTTTTAATTTTAATTAAATATGTTAAAGTTACTTTTCTAAAGTTACTTTTCTGAAAGAAGGAAGATATAATCTATTCACGTTTTGTACATAAACAAGATGTTCTTTTAATATTATTAAAAATCTTACAAAATGGACAATGTAAGTTTTGCTTTTATAGTCTCGAATTCATTTTCAAAGATTGATCTATACGATTGAAATAAATACTTATAATACACAGTAGTCTATACATAATGAGTCAATCTGTACGGGAATGTTATAAAAAGTAATATGATTGAAGATTATTTAAATATTGTAC
>NW_017259235.1:724615-726503 GCF_001594045.1 Atta colombica | reverse complement strand
ATAATTTAGTATAGAGACAGAACACACATACAATAGTGTTTAACCCTGAGGGAAGGTATCTTCTCATTTTGTAATCACACACACACACACACACACACACACACACACACAATGTACTAATTAATTTTTTATTAATGTTATACATGCTGTAAATATGTTATTTTTTTATTGTTTTTAATATTCGCAAACATAGCGTGTACTATTGTACAGTAATAAATATACATATATAACTACTATACATATATAATTACTATATAATATTATATCTTATAATTATTTCGTCGGTTTGTTTACTAAATATCGAGAGTGCTTTTCACAAGCAATGATCGAGAGTATATAAATAAACATTTATTTAATATATCTTTGGGCCAACTTGTTATCCTCTCTTTCTAATAAATGTAGAATAAATAATGTTTTCTGAAATATCACCTTATATATAAGAATACATTATCATTGTTGCAATCATCAGCTGAAGTTATTTGTAATCTTTATGCGGAAATTTTTAAAATAAACATACATATAGCGTCACCTTCAAGAAAATGATCCAAATATTTAGGTACTCTCCTCAGTGATATGGTTAATAATCGCAAATTTTTATTAATTGTCGATAATGTCATCGTTCTTCAATTATCCTCGGATAAAAAGAATTTTTCATTTTATTTTTCATCATAGTTTCTCTTTTACGCCTAATGCTGGCGCTGTGTGCATAGGCAATAAGAACAGGAAATAACAAATTTTAACCTATCAGAAACCGTAATGATGCAGCCACAATAGAAGGAATAAGGAATAACGATTCCAACCTATCAGAAATCATTTATTCCCGTGTATCCGATTTCTGATAGATTGAAATCTTTATTCTTAATTCCTTATTATACTTTATTACCTAATTATACTTTATGTGCAGTATGTGTACTGTACGAGTAAGACGGCCATGTCGGCCACCTGTTTGCAAAATGTACATTGTTTGAAACACGTTAAAAGAATAATCATTTTTTTTTTACCTATCAGTATCAGAATTTTTATTTGCCATCGTTAAAAGTGCCTTATGAAAATAATTTTAAAAAATTATAAATTTTATTAACAAATTAATATCTTTCTAAGATTATCAGTTATATTGACACATTTTATATTATTAGTGCTACCATAACTTTAAGTTACTATATTGTACAATTATTACAATGGACAAGAACAATAAATTGCAGATACTGAAAAATGCTATAAAAAGTTACCCTGATTTTCCCGAACCTGGGATCATTTTTCGGTAAATAGATAAGAAGAGTTTAAAATTAATAAAAGATCAAGGATTAATTTGATCCTATTATATATATATATATATTTTTATATATATATTATATTATATAAATTATTCATTTTCAGAGATATATTTGGCGTGATTAATAATATCACAGCATTACGAGCAATGAAAGATTTAATTATGGAACATATTTTATTTCTCGAAGTCGATTTAGTTGTAGGATTGGATTCACGTGGCTTCCTCTTCGGTCCTATAATTTCCATGGAATTGGATAAGCCTTTTTTACCCATTAGAAAAAAGGGTAAACTTCCAGGCAAAGTCATACAACAGAAGTATACATTAGAATATGGAGAAGTATGTATCCTAATTCTAAACAACATTGATTATGTATCAATTACTTTCCATATATAAATAAATTGCCTTTATTTGTACAGGCCACTTTTGAATTACAAACAGAATTTATTAATAAAGGAACTAGAGTGCTAATTGTTGATGATTTATTGGCAACTGGAGGTAAAATTAAATTATAATATAATGAATTATATATTATTTTAGAATGTATCAATGAGAGTAACATAAATAAATATTTATTATTTAAAGGTTCTATGGCTGCAGCAGTGCAATTAGTAAAAT
>NW_017259235.1:715627-724515 GCF_001594045.1 Atta colombica | reverse complement strand
ATATTCGAACAAGATAATCAATGTAAAATTATGTACTTTTAACAATGCAACAAGATACATATATTCTTAGATCATGTATTCTTGATACATTAAAATATTTTTCTATACATAATATATACTTATATAAATATAAATATACAAGGTGTGCTCGACCTATGGGATTCTCGTGAGCAGATAAAGTGGACTGAACTAAGTCAAAGTCTTCTATTTACTCACGAGAGAGGATCCCATAGATCCGAGACATTCTGTGTGTGTGCGCGCGCGCGTGTGCGTGCGTGCGTGTGCATATTATGCATAATTTTTTATGTATTGTTTATTATATAATGTAAAATTTGTAAATATAATGATTATAAAAAGTATACAAATAAATTTCGTCAAGAAATGTATATAATTATGATATAATTAAAATATATTTCTATTGTACCATTGTATTAAAATTTTATTTTGTTAAAATTCTTAGCAACTTTAATTAATCCATCCTCGAGTTATCTCAGCGAATCTAAGAAATTTTGTACTTCACACTCAAGCTTTGTTACATCTTGTTGTAATTTTTTATAATTTCTTGAATTAGCATCTTCATTCGAAACTATTTCTTCTACAATCTTACAATTATTATATTCTTGTTTCCTTTCAGATTTCTTATCAGAATTTTTATATAAATGAAAACAGAATTTTTCTTTTTCTGTATATGGTAACAAAGTCTGCCATTTCCAATTTAAATTATTAATATGTTCTTGAAAACATTTCTCTACCTCTGAAATATGAGTAATTAATTATTTCTTTGCAATATTTACAATTTGACTAAATTTATGAAATTAGTGAAATTAGGATGTTACTGAAAATATAACGAATTAAAGAAAAAAAATATAGATTGAATATATTTTACCATTTATTCTTGCTTCATGAATTTGCTTTACAAAAGCTTCAGTCTCTGCATATAATCTTCTCTTTTCAAAATCTGCAATTCTACAATTATATTCTTGTAAATTTTGTTCTTGCATTTTTAATTTTTCCAAATCTGCAAGATTTTCAATAAGAAATTTTGGATATTCTGATATAAATGAAGGATAGGGTCCGCTATGATTTAATTGTAATAGCTCATCCCTGAAATAATTTTAAATATTAGTACTAATATATATATGTAATCAATTTGTGTGATATTAGAATGTATTACCTCAAATAATGATTAGGATGTATTCGTTTTGATATCTTTTGATCTAGCTTTCTCGCGATCTTTAACAAATCCTTGGCTCTAATATGACTTTGAGTGTTATAAAACGCTTTGATATCTTCAGATGACTTTAATAAAGAAATTATATTTTCTTTCAAAAAAATATTATATGCAACAACACATATCAATAACATAGAAGGTTTTTGGAAAGATATTAAATGATCCCACAAAATCAACCACTCGTCTCCTGACAATACTTCGCTCATTGCAGTTTGAAGTAATGGCCATGCATATTCTCTACTTGTGATTCCATGTTCGCAAAAAATGTTCAATAATATAGGATCAGCTTCTAGAAGGATATTCTCAATAATCCCCAAAATATTCAATGGTGGTAAAGGATGGTATTCAAACCACTTTTGGCAATAGTTTAGTAGTATACTTAAAATTAACTCAAAGGCAAGTAAGGGATCTTTCTGAAACAAATAAATATATCTTACTTTGCATTTTAAGCTAAACAAAATATCTGTCTAAAATAAAATAAGAAGATACCTGAAATGTCATAAGAAATGGGAAAATTAAGTTGGGAAGAAATAGACACTGTATTAGAAGAGGACACCATTGCAACAAGCAATCTATTGTCATGGCTAACAACGATGCTTTGCTTTTATCTGCCAAAGGAAGACTTTTTAAAATATTCAATGCAAATCTTTCATGTGTTACCTTACTTGTTAAGGCAATATATGCGTTTTTATTAGCTGGTAATTTTAAAATAGTGGACCAAATTAATGTACGATATTTCTCTGGATATTCTCCAAATTCTTTCAAAATAGGCATTAATCGTTTCATATTTAATTCTTGCTTTATGTTTTGTCTAACGCATTCCAAATGATCACTTATTTTGTGCGCATGTACTCTATATGGTTTTAACAATTTGTTAGGTTGAAGAGATTTTTTTGAAATTATTTTGTCTGTATGCATTATGTTTAAACATCCTTCCTGATCTATGTATGCTATATATTTACCAGTAGGTGAAATTACAAATTTTTTAATCCTATCAATAGAGATAGGTATTTCAAGAAAAGTTAATGCATTTATATCACAAAATTGAAGCATGTTTTTCGAGGATAGAAATGCAAGGATTTTATTTGCTCCACCATCTAATGGACATGGAACAACAGACAATTGTTTTGCTTCAATAAAATTATTAGGCAAACAAAGTTTCCTTAATAAACTCCAATCATATGTATTAAGAATGCTTATATTTCTTGTACCACCCATTATCATAGCTCTTCCATCTTTCGTAAAAATAAAATCTTTGATATAACGTATTCCAAATATCTTTGTATCGATTTTAATATCCTTATGCAACTGTCTCAATGTCCAAGCCTGCATAGTGTCATTGTGATATAACACGACGATATGACCCACATTAGAAAAGGCAGCTTTCTTGATAGCGTTCTTTATCCTAACATTTAATTGATGAACTTTATTATAAGAGTTTAGGTCCCATATTATTACTTCGTTTCGAGAGCTTGTCAGACAATGATGTTTATAAAAGGAAACATGTGTTGGTGCTAATTTGTGACCAGATAACAAGGAAAACTCATTGATATCGGTATAAAGCTTCCAAATTTTTATGTCACCTGTATCAAGTCCTATCAATATTTCCTCTGTACATATAGGATTAAATGTTAGAAAGGTAGGTCGCCCGATATTTCCTAATATTTTGTAACATGGAACATCTCCAAGCAATTCAATATAATGTAAGTATCCTTTGGTGTCTCCTACAATCAGATATTCTTCGTCGTGATTGAAAGACATTTGTATAAGACAATATTTTTTCTTGACATTGTTTGTAGGTTCATATTTGTAACAGTCGTTACTTTTAATTAATTTATTCCAGCCACTATTATACATAATACAAACACGTAATCATGAGCAAAAGTCAAATACAATTATCGTGATTTCTTCAAAGATCTTTTTGAATGTATATTTTATATTCTTATTAATTGTCCATTCTTCTTTTTCAATCGTGCAAAATAACATTTGTCTCAAATTAAATGTAATATATATTTTACGCAATATGTGTACAATTTATATCTACTTGTCTATGTCAATCAATAACATCAAATAAATAGTTTTTCATACAGAAACTGACACCGACAGAAACCGATACATTTAGAGAGACCTAACCTAACAGTACCGATACAATAATGTCGCCATCTATGTAATTATCCTTATAATATTTGTAGGATTAAGTCCTGCGTACAATAGAAAGAATAAGGAATTAAGAATAAAAAATAAATGATTCTAATCTATCAGAAATCGGATATATCAGAATATACGGTTTCTGATAGGTTAAAATCGTTTATTTTTTATTACTAATTCTTTATTCCTTCTATTGTATGCAGGACCTTACACATGCGTTCCAAAACTCATCGAAAAATAATAGTGTTTCAATCTGTTGTGTTTATCCATCGGTTTAATTATTTAACTTCATTTCTCTCTAGTTATCGAGTAGTAAATAACATAGAATCTAATAAAAAATGGTAATAGACATTAAACAATAAAGATGCAGTTTTGTGTGTTATTTCTAATATAAATGTTATTTTGCCGTAATGTGAGAAGTATGAAATAAGTTTGGCGAATACCTTCTCATTGCACGCGATATTCGATGGCGATTTTGACGATGATAGTCTCGTATCAATTAAATCGCCTAAAAGTCTTTTTTTTATGTGAATAATCTCAAATCTAACAGTCAACAGATTGTCTACTTATAATGGTGAGAAAGATCCAAATGTATAAATAATTGCTATTTTATTTTATGTTATTTTTTTATCACATATTTGTACCATATTCTAGATTTTGTAAGCGCGTGCAAGGAATGTTTATAATGAATAATATATATTTCAAAGTCTCAAATATTCTTTTACTGAATTTTATCTTTTCTGTAATACTCTCCCTAAATATAATATTATCAAATCTTGCTTCTATAAAATTTGTATGAATATCTCTTTGTAGTCTGTTGCTGAATTTTTAAAAGGCCTTCCATCACATGATGAAAACAATTTCGCAAATTTTCATACTGATAATGGAAATCGGACATGTGTCAAGAGGCCATCAGTTTATCTTCCTACTAAGGATTATCCTTCCGAACAAAGTAAGTATATATTGTATAAGTATATATAAGTATATTATAGTATATGGATGATATTTTAACATATTAGCTAAATTCTTTATTTTTACAGTCATAGTTACTGAGAAAACCACCATTTTATTGAGGTATCTTCATCAACAATGGGATAAAAAGGTAAAGGAGCAGTTAGAACATATACTGCATTTATATATATATATATATATATATGCGTGTGTGTATGTATGTATGTTTGTGTGTGTGTGTGTGTGTGTGTATATTGCTGCAAAATGATAAGACACTATGAAAATTTTTAGAATACTACTTTGCACGTATATTAAGCATAACATAATAAATAGAAATACTATCTTAAATAATAATCATGTAAAATAAATGGATAGTATAATCAATTTTTAATTTGAAAAAAATGATGAATTCTAAATTGAGCAAAATTATGAAATTCTTTCCTTAAAAAACAAAAAACATTGTAATTAAATAAAAGTATTCTTTTCATATTAATAATTAATAGGTCTGCCTTTATTGTAAAAAAAATTACCTTAATCATTTTATTAGATAAACTCATATTTGGTTTGTTAAAGAATTTTGATCTTCAGGATCAATAAAATTGTGATTTTCACTTTGTTAGGATCATTATTGTTTTCATTTTGTATATAGTTTTATTAAGTATTTCAAACGCATTTTCTATAAGATTTAAGTATATATCTTAGCTTTAAAATAATTTACAGTATAACTTATTGTCTGTATTATTGTGCTTAAATATGTAATTTTGTCTATTACTGTTTTGGAAATAATTCTATAATTAATATAATTCAAGTATTATTAAATTTTAGCAATATCTATTTATAGAGTTCCAAACTTTTTACTAACAGATCAACATTTTTTTTTAGTAATGAATATGATATATATCTATATATTCTTTTGATCTGAAGATAATAGAATAAACCATAATGTACTTTATGATTTCATTATTTTATAATTAATTTTTCTTAAATTTATATGTAGAAATTTCTAAATAATATCGACATTTTATTTGTTAAAAATTTCTTTTTTCATTTTGGAAATATCCAAGACAGATTTTTCTAGTTTGTCTCTATTATAGTATTATAGTATAGTTATCTTCTTTTCCTTTATTTATATAATAGATACAAAGACATTCACGATGTAGCAAGGTGTCTTATCATTTGATTCAACAGTATATTAACAATTAATAATATTACATACAAGTATTGCTAAACATGTTTATTATATAATACTTTTATGGATATTTTTAATCACAAATATGGAACTCTACAGAATGCAGATAGAAAGAGAGAATTTTTGTCTACCAATGGTGATTCTCAGGATGATGCATCTACAGTACGCAGTAAAAGGCCACGTCTCGATTTGAATAACAGTCTTTAAAATATGTTTTTCATATGAAAATATTGGATAATTAATGATTTATACACGATATAAATTAATTATTCCTAACGAACATGATGTTGATGGGTATTATATAAAGGTATATCATTGGTTAAACTTACAAAAGTAAAATATGTCCTTTTTGACAATATTTTTTAGTAAATTAATTTTTTTTTTATTCTGATTTTGTTAAAAAATTTAAAAGACTACAAAATATGATGAAATGATGTGCTTCATACATTTATATCGTGATATATTTTGAATATCCACTTTTTTTTTATGCCATCTAAATTGTTAAATCATTGTGTTAAATATTACTTCACATAGAAATTGTAATTGAAACAGCAATTGTACTATATTTAAATATTGTTTATATTTTTTCCTTCCAAGAAATTATTTATTATCTTTTTTCATATAAATTATTTATTAGGAAAGTGAAACTTATTTAAAAGAGATAGTATACATGTTTGTATATGCAAGACAAGTTATTACTATTTCAAATTTTTAAAGCATTTATCTTGTTTTAAGAAACTTATAAATTTTTTACACAGTATTTATTATATTATTTGATCTATTGCCAACTAAATTATAAAATTAGTTATAATTAAATAACAATAATAAATATGTAATAATTGTATTAAAGGAATTACCATTTCAAATAAATTGTTTGTATGTATAGATATTATTTGTGTGTTGCAATAAAAACTTATAAGATCCCTATAATGAAATATCATATCTCTTGTATGTTATTAGCCGATATTCATGATTTGTTCTTTTAAGATCATCTTAAGTAATTGCAATTGGTTTATGACATCTTAAGATTGTACTTAAGACAGTTTTAAATATAAGAATTCAACTCTAAATATCGGCCATTGAGCATATTACAAATGTATTAATATTGATTGTGGTATATATATATATATGTGTGTGTGTGTGTGTGTGTGTGTGTGTGTGTGTGTGTGTGTGTGTGTGTGTGTGTGTGTGTGTGTGTGTGTGTATGTGTACATATGTGTACATAATTTTTTAAACTAAATAAATAATTATTATATGTTTCGTTATTTTATATATGTTGATAAGATTTTAAAGAATTTAGAGAAAATAAGCGCCACAACAGAGAAACTATCAACATTAGGGCCGTAGCTATACTGGCCTACTGTGATAGAACTATTGGCTCCTGGGGGTGTATCTTGAAATGAGGTGAAAATTATAAAAGTGAACAAATTCACTAGAATATTTATAATTTAAGTGGTCAATACCTAATAATCATTGCTCATTTTTGTAATTTTCACCTCATTTCAAAATATACAATCGAGCCCCTACACACTGGACGCGGAAACGCTTGCCGCGCGACAAAATGAGACGCGGTAACCAATGAACACATTAGGAACTGTAAGCTGTTATTGTTATATATCGCATCATATTTGCTGCGCAGCAAGTATTTCCGCGTCCAATGCAGGCGATCGATTCTTGGGAATGATTCTATATCTTGAAAGATACAGGGGGTCGATTGTGTATCTTGAAATGAGATGAAAATGCCAAAAAGTGAGCAAATTCACTAGTTATTGACCAATTGAAATTATGAATATTCTAGTGAATTTGCTCACTTTTATAATTTTCACTTCATTTCGAGATACACAATCGACTCCCAGAATCTCCTGGGGTTCAATTCTGTATCTTGAAACAAGGTGAAAATTACAAAAATGAGCGAATTTATTAGAATACTAATAATTTCATTGGGCAATATCTAATAAATTTGCTCATTTTTGTAATTTTCACCTTGTTTCAAGATATAGAATCGATTCCCTTGTTTGAAAATACAGAATCGAATACAGAAGCTATGGCTCGGTAGAGTCGATGATAGAACGGAAGTTTATCAATAAATCAATTCATATTTTTCTCGTGTTGTCTATTTTTTACAGATAGAAATAACTATGTAATTTACTTCAAAAAATGAGTTTTGGACTTTTTGAAGGCTGCAGACATTACTTATACTTGTATTTATATGCCCGTATTCATAATCAAGCCTTATATTTAAGGCTTCCTTAAATTTATCTTTAGATGCTCTACGAATTATTTCATTGGCTGCTGAGCATTTAAAGATAAATTTAAGGAAACTTTAAGTATAAGATCTGAATACAGGCATTAGAGACATTACTTAAGATTCGATTGCACCAATCTTTCGTTGACTTTAAGCGCGAGGCATAAAACTCTTGCCCATATTCATAATCTTGTACTTAAGGCGTCCTTAAATTTATCTTTAAATGCTTAATAGTCAATGAAATAATACAGTATCTGATATTTCTCTTTTAAAGCCGAAAGAGAGAGAGAGAGAGAGAGAGAGAGAGAGAGAGAGAGAGAAACTCAAAGAGGAAGTCATCTGTGGTTCGTGTAATTTCCACCTGGCGGTGCGTGTATATATATATATACAAAAAGCAATTTCAAAGATATACATCTCATATCTTCGCACATTCTGTGCATGATGTAACGCGAACATAACCAAAAAGAAAAAAAATTTGCGAACAATATTTATTATTTATAGAGATGTAAAGATATGCATACGTCGTTTAAATTGCATCAAGCTAATTCGATGGCTCGTGTTTTGAGATGGGAAATCACGCTACATGTCAAGTAATCACAAAATTATTGGCCTATTTACAGAGCTGTGATTCCATTACTAAATATAGGATTTATTTTTAGGTTGGAGCTAGTTGTAGTTTGAATCGGGAATCTATTCCAAAATCAGATTTCTAAGAGGTTGGTAATCTATACCAGCATAAATACTGACTATTTCTATACGGCATTCGTTGTTCTTAATCATTACATCTTATTAGGAAAGTTTTACAAATAGTTTAAGCAAATTTCCATCAGCTGTCAATTTTCTAAAACACCAGAATTTCAAGAAACGATAGTGTTTTTTAGTTTTTCTACAACCTGTACATTTTTCTACAACATGTATAAAGGCTAACAATTTCATTATATTTGTCACAAATAGTTATAAATTTCATTTGTTATGTTATAATTTTAGGAATAAAAATGGCGAATGATATAATAATGAGAGGCAAAGACAGATTACATGAGATTAGTATGAAATTGGAACAGAGTCATTTGGTGTATCTGCAAACAGATGATAGCCCTTTAAAATTACAACAACGACATAAATTG
>NW_017259235.1:713076-715527 GCF_001594045.1 Atta colombica | reverse complement strand
TACAATGAATTTCAGGCTTTATAAAGGAATATCTTTGTCTAGTACCCAATGAGAATAAATACGTGTTTCAAGAAACAGCAGATATTTTACATAGATCAGCAGCAACAGTAACAGATTTCAGTGGGTATAGAGCAGCAACTGCTTGGAGTGCAATTTCCTTGTACGCAGCTAATCTATTGGCTCAGCCTTGGCGAAGAGAATATAGGATAGTGAGGGTAACTAACTGAAATGTATCTTGTCATTAGTCTGTACTTTGCTACATAGTTTAACATGTACATATTTTTGAATTGTTTCAGACATACAGCGGCTATTATAAACACGAAGTAGAGGCAAATTTAATAGGTGCTGAGTTAATGTTTGAGCAGATGGGCTATAAGCACACTGGTTTGGGTATACTGACTTTGGAAGGGCCAATCGATCCTGATAAGGTTTCAAACGTCAGTAGAGATGCTATTGTAGCTTTTGTAGAATGTCAGGTAATGAAAAACAAATAATTAATATAATTGATCAATAAAAATAATGCTTTATGCAAAAATTGCACAGTATGAAAGTAGATGATAAAGTTGCTTTTAAATTGTAGATTTTAAAGCAAATATGGGAAAGTGTGTCACAGAAATACACCATTTCTTGGCTGGAGGTATTGGAGTTTCGTGAAAATCACGTTGGTACACCAGAGCAGGCCATTCGAGCGTTAAACTATCGTTTCCTCGAGAAAGTGCATCAAAACCGCACAAAGGTCGATAACTATAAGGATTATTATCAACAACAAATGGGTATAGACGTCGTGCCATTGCATCTGCCTTATCATCACATTGTGCATGCTAATTACAACGCAACAATGCCGTCAACCTGTCAAACAGATTATCGGCATATCGAAGATACGACAAACATGGCGGTGCCGACTAATTATCGATATTATCAACCAATCGATCATGGTTTCATCAATTGTTGTACTAGCTACGGTTGCTTGCCCTCTCATGGCAACAAGTTTTATGGTAATAGTATGCAACCGAATCCATATTGCGCCACGTTACCAGCATATGCAGCTCGAGTACCAACCGGTAGACTGATAGAACTCGATGTACCGGTGTCTGTGGCAAATTATGAAAAAACGCACACTCTCCGTAAACCTATGTCCCACCGGATATCAGATCTGGATGAGATAGACTTTTATAAACGGCAATCGAGCAACGGGGATCATTATGAACATGGTAAAACTGATAGAAAAATTGCTAGCAGATCGAATTCCAGTGCTGGAAAAGACGGTTATGATACGTGGGATTTTGTGTACAGAAATCTTGAGAGCTTAGGCTACTACAAAGATCTCGATGATCGAGACGATGTGTTACAGCATAAGAAGGAGCTGGATTCTATTCGTATCAAGCACAAGACACTTAGGCAAACGGAGAATGAAGACAAGTATAGCGCGCATAAATCGGAAAAGAAAAGAAGCAGCAGTAGGATTGAAGCGAACGAGATCGATTCGTCCGAAACAAACGGCAAAAATCATCAGGATATTTTACCTTTCAAAAAGAAATCCTCGTCCTTTGATTTGTCAGATTCGAATAGATATAATATCGATGCAAATAATAAAGATAAAAAGCACAACAGTCAAACTTTACCAATTCCACGCACACACAAATCTTCGGATCAGATAGCGAAGAAAATTGCAGATTCCTTTAAAAATCTCGATATCGCGCAAATGAATAAACAGAAAAAGGAAGAGGCGGAAGGTGAAAAGAGATGGAATTGTGCTACGTGCACATATCTAAATATGCCCGATCGAGATATCTGTGAAATGTGCGCCAAATCGAGATGCAAAGGAAACGAGGACAAGCCGCTCGCCAGCGGCGGCAAGGAGTGTCCAAAATGCACGCTGGTAAACGAGAAAAACGTTTCTATCTGTGATGCTTGTCATACCAGTCTGAAGGATTCTCCGACCTATATATAAATAGACTGAAACACCTGAAATTTCGCGAAAGAAGGGATTCTCGCACATTTGTCACAATTTGCAGTTTGCGCAAAGGTATCATATTGTGTGTAAAATATAAAATTATTGATCGAATTATACGTACAACATAAATCCTTTTTCAATGACCTAAAATGAAACGTGAATACAGAAAACTTAGATACATAATTTGCATTAACTTATACATGTTAATAATACATGTTAATCTTCAGAGAAGGTACAAAGATATTTATTTAAAATTGTCTCGAACAAGGAAAATCTTGTAACGATTTTCTTTCTATTAGTATTATTATGTTATGAGGCCTATTGAGGAGAGAGATAAGTATTAAGTAAGTTCAGAGTCATAATTATTAGCATTATTGTAACATTTGACAGTTTATCATTAAAGAATTAAATTTAATCAGATATTAGGTCAAAACTTATAAAATTAATATTATCAGAATTAATTAAAGAAGATGCAAGACACGCTGAAATGTTACTTG